>NW_027125670.1:0-300000 GCF_024489055.1 Chanodichthys erythropterus
CTACATCTGTGTATTGACATTACACTGATGAAGTTTGGAAACAAATCAGGTAAAAATAAGAGGGTGATCTCAAAACATTTCAAAAAATGATACACTTCCTGCTGCCAGTTGGTGGGGCGCTATAATTTTGACTCACAATAGTCACATCCATGTGATCAGACTCCTATAAACGGGCTGCTGCTCGTGGGGTTTCATAAAGATCAATATATGGCTGAAGACGTTATAACACATTTCCTGTTTCCTTTTTTCTCGCCATAAATTCGTTGCCTCGCCACGGCCAAACCGTTCGAGATATCAAAAATCCCCTGGCAATTTTTAATCATCAGTGTCTTGACTTTACGTACTGACCGAGTTTGGTGGCGATCGGATTAATCGTCTAGGAGGAGTATATCAAATTTTCAGAGCATGCGTTTTTCAAACAACCCTTAATAGCTGACTTCCTGTTGGCGTGGCGATTAACTTAGAGCGCGAAAGTTGTTCGGCCCGATGAGGTCTATATGTGTACCGAGTTTCATACTTTTAAATACATTTTTTAAGCATGTTTAATATATGGACCAAATTAGGTACAGACTTTTTTCAAGGGGGCGCTGTCGAGCCCCCTGCCACGCTCGGGTACCAGCCTCTCCAGTCCCTATTGTATGATTCCAATGTGTGTGCCAATTTTCAAGAGTTTTTGAGCATGTTCAGGCCCCCAAAAAGCCCCGGAAGACGGAAAAAAAAAAAAAAAAAAAAAAAAAAAAAAAAAAAATAATAATCCTTAGAAGAACAAGAGGGCCCTGCGCGGTGCCAATTTTCGCTTGGGCCCTAATAATCCCTTAGAAGAACAAGAGGTCCCTGCGCAAATTTTCGCTTGAGGCCCTAATTAAAGCTGCAAGCAGCGTTGAGAGGGCCCTCGCACCCGGGCTCCACCGCCACCCGTCGGCCTCAGGAAAACAGTGAACAGTGGGCGTCATGCATTTAAGTGAGTGAATACAGAGGAGAAATTATGCCAAAGTCATTTCGAAGTACACACACTTCCTGCGGCCAACCGGTGGGCGCTTTCACCATAACTGAATTTTTCCATGTTAATGTCTTCAGCCCAGGACTATTTTCGAGACATGTGAAGTTTGAAGCAGATGCGGACATTGTATGTCTGAGTTACATTAACTTCCTGTTTCTTTCGTGGCGTTAATCGCATAAAAATTAGCACTCAGCCGAAGTGTTGCATGATTTAAACGTGTTTCTAGCATGTCTGGTACTTCGTGGCATGCTATGTGAAATGTGACTCTGGTAGTGAATTTCACAGTATACAAAGCATGCCACTTCCTGTTGCCAGCAGGTGGCGCTATGACTAACTGAATATTATCATATAGACGTCTTTAGGGCTAGGACTCTTATCACTGGCGATGTGAAGTTTGGAGCAGATCGGGATACATAGTAAGTGCCTGAGTTACAACAGGCTTTCCTCTCTTTCATGGCGAAACATCAGACTTTGTCAGGCCGCCACGGACACGGCCCTTCAACGAAAACTCAAGATCTTTGGGAAATTTATCATCATGCATAAGGTCTTAAGATTAGACTGACAACATATGATGTTGATCTTAAGTTAAATCTCCATGAGGAGTTAATCCCACAGTGTAAAAACATGTAATTTCCTGTTGCCTGCAGGTGGCGCTATGACTGTAACTGAATATTGTTAAAGGTGAAGGATGTCTTCAGGTCAGGACTCTAATAAAGCATGTGAAGTTTGGGGCAGATCCGACATTGTTTGTCTGAGTTACAACAACTTCCTTTTTCATGGCGAAAACATCAAACTTATTGTCAGGTCGCCACGGACATGCCCTTCAGTGAAAACTCTAGATCTTCGCAATTTAACGTCTCAAAGGCCTTTAGATTAGACTGACCAAATATGATGTTGATCTGATTTAAGCTCTAGGAGGAGTTCGTTAAAAGTACAACATCTGGAAATGGCAAAAACTGCACAAATTTTGCAAAGAAAATTCAAAATATCTGACTTCCCTGTTAGTTTTCAGATTTCACCCCAAGAGACTTTTTTGTAGGTATTGGGCTGTTAGATGTGTGTACCAAATGTCATACCTGTACATGAAACGTAGTGTCAGGGGCACTTCGTTGAAATTTTTAGGTGGCGCTATCGAGCCATTTTGCCACACTTGATTCTGAAATCTATATCAGACGTAAATTTTCACCACTTCTGACGCATCTGCAAAGTTTCATGAGTTTTCGAGTATGTTTTGGACCTCAAAAAAGTGATTCACCTTATATGGCGAAACATCAGACTTTGTCGGTCCGCCATGGACACGCCCTTCAACGAAAAACTCAAGATCTTTGCAATTTAACATCTCAAAGGCCTTAAGATTAGACTGGCCATATTATGATGTAGATCTGGTTTAATCTCTATGAGGAGTTAATCCCAGTGTAAAACATGTCATTTCCTGTTGCCCCCAGGTGGCGCTATGACTGTAACTGAAATTTGTCATATAGGTGTCTTCAGGTCAGGACTCTAATAAAACATGGGAAGTTTGGGGCAGATCAGACATTGTATGCCCGAGTTACAACAACTTCCTGTTTCATGGCGAAACATCAAACTTTTGCCAGGGACAAGCCTCTTCAGCGAAAACTCTAGATCTCTCGCAATTTAACGTCACAAAGGCCTTTAGATTAGACTGACCAAAAATGACATTGATCTGATTAAATCTCTAGGAGGAGTTCGTTAAAGTACAACGTCTGGAAAATGCAAAAAACGGTGAATTAATTCAAAATATCTGACTTCCTGTTTGGTTTCGGATTTCGCTCCAAGAGAATTTTTTGTAGGTACTGGGCTGTTAAATGTGTGTACCAAATTTCAAACCCCTAGTGTTATGTAGCGAGCGGGGCTGTACGTTAGATGGCGCTATCGAGCCATTTTGCCACACCCAATTCCGAAACCCATAACAGACGTAAATTTTCACCACTTCTGACGCGTGTGCAAAGTTTCGTGAGTTTTCGAGCACGTTTAGGCCCTCTCAAATGCGATTCATTTTGGAGAATAATAATAATAATAATAATAAATATAGCTGCGAGCAGCGATGGCGGGCCCAAGCCCGGTGGCACCGCCACCCCGGTGGCTTCAGGGCAACTGTGCACAGCGGGCAATAGGCACTTAAAACGGTTAAACATCAAAGGACTATGTCAAATTCACTCCACATTTACTGCACTACAAGGTGCCGCTATAGAGCCCCTCCTCCCTGCCCATTTTCAAAGGATTACATGTGCCAAGTTTTAACATTATTCTGATGAATTTTGAAGCAAATCAGGTAAAAATAAGAGGGTGATCTCAATGTATGCTGAAAGTGACACATTTTCTGCTTCCAGTTGGTGGCGCTATGACTTTGAATCACAATAGTCAAATCCATGTGATCAGCCTTGTACAACGAAGACTAAGCCAAAGTTTCATCAAAATCAATTAATGTATGCAGAAGTTATAACACTTTGTTTCCCTTTTCTTGCCATAAATTCGTTGCCTCGCCACGGCCAAACCGTTTGAGATATCCAAAATCCGTTTGCAATTAAACAACTTCAATGTGTTAGCAACAAGTTAAAAAAAGCTTGGTGTAAATTGGATAAACCCTGTAGGAGTAGTAGTATAAAATTCATAGCCTGTTTTTTCAAAAAATTAACATTCAAACCAAAATAGCTGACTTCCTGTTGGTCGGAGCTAATGAATGTAAATTAGAAAATTGTCCGGCTTGATGAGAATAATATGTGTACCGAGTTTGGTGACTGTAGGAAAAACTAACCGCCCCACTTTTGTCAAAAGGTGGCGCTACTGAGCCCCTCCACCACGCCCATTTCTATGGCTTTGTCCATGTCTACTGGTTGACAATATTGATGTGTGTGTCGAGTTTCATGCAATTTGAAGCATGTTAAGAGCCTCAAAAACACTCAAGAATATTCTTACAGTTTGACCTGTTGCCATGGCAACAATATTTCAAATATCAAAAATCCTGTCATAGGTCTACATCTGCTGTGTATTGACATTACACTGATGAAGTTTGAAGCAAATCAGGTAAAAATAAGAGGGTGAT
The DNA here is from genome assembly GCF_024489055.1 of Chanodichthys erythropterus. Classification (NCBI taxonomy): domain Eukaryota; kingdom Metazoa; phylum Chordata; class Actinopteri; order Cypriniformes; family Xenocyprididae; genus Chanodichthys; species Chanodichthys erythropterus. Next base: position 4,065 of record NW_027125670.1, read on the forward strand.
CTCAAAGCATTTTAAAAGTGATACACTTCTTGCTGCCATTTGGTGGCGCTATAACTTTGACTCACAATAGTTACATCCATGTGATCAGACTACTACAACCAACACACTCCTGAAGTTTCATAAACATCAATCAATGTATGCAGAAGTTATAACACATTTCCTGTTTCCCTTTTCTCGCCATAAATTCGTTGCCTCACCACGGCCAAACCGTTTGAGATATCCAAAATCCGTTTGCAATTAAACAACTTCAATGTGTTCGCAACAAGTTAAAAAAAAAGCTTGGTGTAAATTGGATAAACCCTGTAGGAGTAGTAGTATAAAATTCATAGCCTGTTTTTTCAAAAAATTAACATTCAAACCAAAATAGCTGACTTCCTGTTGGTCGGAGCTAATGAATGTAAATTAGAAAATTGTCCGGCTTGATGAGAATAATATGTGTACCGAGTTTGGTGACTGTAGGAAAAACTAACCCCCCACTTTTGTCAAAAGGTGGCGCTACTGAGCCCCTCCACCACGCCCATTTCTATGGCTTTGTCCATGTCTACTGGTTGACAATATTGATGTGTGTGTCGAGTTTCATGCAATTTGAAGCATGTTAAGAGCCTCAAAAACACTCAAGAATATTATTACAGTTTGACCTGTTGCCATGGCAACAATATTTCAAATATCAAAAATCCTGTCATAGGTCTACATCTGCTGTGTATTGACATTACACTGATGAAGTTTGAAGCAAATCAGGTAAAAATAAGAGGGTGATCTCAAAACATTTCAAAAAGTGATACACTTCCTGCTGCCAGTTGGTGGCGCTATAACTTTGACTCACAATAGTCACATCCATGTGATCAGACTCCTATAACGAACACACTCGTGAAGTTTCATAAAGATCAATATATGTATTAAGACGTTATAACACATTTCCTGTTTCCTTTTTCTCGCCATAAATTCGTTGCCTCGCCACGGCCAAACCGTTCGAGATATCAAAAATCCCCTGGCAATTTTTAATCATCAGTGTCTTGACTTCATGCTGACCGAGTTTGGTGGCGATCGGATTAATCGTCTAGGAGGAGTATATCAAATTCCAGAGCATGCGTTTTTCAAACAACCCTTAATAGCTGACTTCCTGTTGGCGTGGCGATTAACTTAGAGCGCGAAAGTTGTTCGGCCCGATGAGGTCTATATGTGTACCGAGTTTCATACTAATACGTGCAAGCATGTTTAATATATGGACCAAATTTTCAGACTTTTTTCAAGGGGGCGCTGTCGAGCCCCCCTGCCACGCCCGGGTACCAGCCTCTCCGGCGTCCTAATGGCCGCGGATTCCAATGTGTGTGCCAATTTTCAAGAGTTTTTGAGCATGTTAAGGCCCCCAAAAAGCCCCGGAAGACGAAAAAAAAAAAAAAAAAAAATCCTTAGAAGAACAAGAGGGCCCTGCGCGAATTTTCGCTTGGGCCCTAATAATCCTTAGAAGAACAAGAGGGCCCTGCGCAAATTTTCGCTTGGGCCCTAATTAAAGCTGCAAGCAGCGTTGAGAGGGCCCTCGCACCCGGGCTCACCGCCACCCGTCGGCCTCAGGAAAACAGTGAACAGTGGGCGTCATGCATTTAAGTGAGTGAATACAGGAGAATTATGCCAAAGTCATTTCGAAATGCCACACTTCCTGCGGCCAACAGGTGGCGCTTTCACCATAACTGAATTTTTCCATGTTAATGTCTTCAGCCCAGGACTATTTTCGAACATGTGAAGTTTGAAGCAGATCGGACATTGTATGTCTGAGTTACATTAACTTCCTGTTTCTTTCGTGGCGTTAATCGCATAAATTAGCACTCAGCCAAGTGTTGCATGATTTAACGTGTTTCTAGCATGTCTGGTACTTCGTGGCATGATGAAATGTGACTCTGGTAGTGAATTACAGTATAAAGCATGCCACTTCCTGTTGCCAGCAGGTGGCGCTATGACTAACTGAATATTATCATATAGACGTCTTTAGGCTAGGACTCTTATCACACATGTGAAGTTTGGAGCAGATCGGACATAGTATGCCTGAGTTACAACAGTTTCCTCTTTCATGGCGAAACATCAGACTTTGTCAGGCCGCCACGGACACGCCCTTCAACGAAAACTCAAGATCTTTGAAATTTATCATCGCTAAGGTCTTAAGATTAGACTGACAACATATGATGTTGATCTGGTTAAATCTCCATGAGGAGTTAATCACAGTGTAAAACATGTAATTTCCTGTTGCCTGCAGGTGGCGCTATGACTGTAACTGAATATTGTTATGAAGATGTCTTCAGGTCAGGACTCTAATAAAGCATGTGAAGTTTGGGGCAGATCCGACATTGTTTGTCTGAGTTACAACAACTTCCTTTTTCATGGCGAAAACATCAAACTTTGTCAGGCCGCCACGGACATGCCCTTCAGTGAAAACTCTAGATCTTCGCAATTTAACGTCTCAAAGGCCTTTAGATTAGACTGACCAAATATGATGTTGATCTGATTTAAGCTCTAGGAGGAGTTCGTTAAAGTACAACATCTGGAAATGGCAAAAACTGCACAAATTTTGCAAAGAAAATTCAAAATATCTGACTTCCTGTTAGTTTTCAGATTTCACCCCAAGAGACTTTTTTGTAGGTATTGGGCTGTTAGATGTGTGTACCAAATGTCATACCTGTACATGAAACGTAGTGTCAGGGGCACTTCGTTGAAATTTTTTAGGTGGCGCTATCGAGCCATTTTGCCACACTTGATTCTGAAATCTATATCAGACGTAAATTTTCACCACTTCTGACGCATCTGCAAAGTTTCATGAGTTTTCGAGTATGTTTTGGACCTCAAAAAAGTGATTCACCTTATATGGCGAAACATCAGACTTTGTCGGTCCGCCATGGACACGCCCTTCAACGAAAACTCAAGATCTTTGCAATTTAACATCTCAAAGGCCTTAAGATTAGACTGGCCATATTATGATGTAGATCTGGTTTAATCTCTATGAGGAGTTAATCCCAGTGTAAAACATGTCATTTCCTGTTGCCCCCAGGTGGCGCTATGACTGTAACTGAAATTTGTCATATAGGTGTCTTCAGGTCAGGACTCTAATAAAACATGGGAAGTTTGGGGCAGATCAGACATTGTATGCCCGAGTTACAACAACTTCCTGTTTCATGGCGAAACATCAAACTTTGCCAGGGACAAGCCCTTCAGCGAAAACTCTAGATCTTCGCAATTTAACGTCACAAAGGCCTTTAGATTAGACTGACCAAAAATGACATTGATCTGATTAAATCTCTAGGAGGAGTTCGTTAAAGTACAACGTCTGGAAAATGCAAAAACGGTGAATTAATTCAAAATATCTGACTTCCTGTTTGGTTTCGGATTTCGCTCCAAGAGAATTTTTTGTAGGTACTGGGCTGTTAAATGTGTGTACCAAATTTCAAACCCCTAGTGTTATGTAGCGAGCGGGGCTGTACGTTAGATGGCGCTATCGAGCCATTTTGCCACACCCAATTCCGAAACCCATAACAGACGTAAATTTTCACCACTTCTGACGCGTGTGCAAAGTTTCGTGAGTTTTCGAGCACGTTTAGGCCCTCTCAAATGCGATTCATTTTGGAGAATAATAATAATAATAATAATAAATATAGCTGCGAGCAGCGATGGCGGGCCCAAGCCCGGTGGCACCGCCACCCCGGTGGCTTCAGGGCAACTGTGCACAGCGGGCAATAGGCACTTAAAATGGTTAAACATCAAAGGACTATGTCAAATTCACTCCACATTTACTGCACTACAAGGTGCCGCTATAGAGCCCCTCCTCCCTGCCCATTTTCAAAGGATTACATGTGCCAAGTTTTAACATTATTCTGATGAATTTTGAAGCAAATCAGGTAAAAATAAGAGAGTGATCTCAATGTATGCTGAAAGTGACACATTTTCTGCTTCCAGTTGGTGGCGCTATGACTTTGAATCACAACAGTCAAATCCATGTGATCAGCCTTGTACAACGAAGACTAAGCCAAAGTTTCATCAAAATCAATTAATGTATGCAGAAGTTATAACACTTTGTTTCCCTTTTCTTGCCATAAATTCGTTGCCTCGCCACGGCCAAACCGTTTGAGATATCCAAAATCCGTTTGCAATTAAACAACTTCAATGTGTTAGCAACAAGTTAAAAAAAGCTTGGTGTAAATTGGATAAACCCTGTAGGAGTAGTAGTATAAAATTCATAGCCTGTTTTTTCAAAAAATTAACATTCAAACCAAAATAGCTGACTTCCTGTTGGTCGGAGCTAATGAATGTAAATTAGAAAATTGTCCGGCTTGATGAGAATAATATGTGTACCGAGTTTGGTGACTGTAGGAAAAACTAACCGCCCCACTTTTGTCAAAAGGTGGCGCTACTGAGCCCCTCCACCACGCCCATTTCTATGGCTTTGTCCATGTCTACTGGTTGACAATATTGATGTGTGTGTCGAGTTTCATGCAATTTGAAGCATGTTAAGAGCCTCAAAAACACTCAAGAATATTCTTACAGTTTGACCTGTTGCCATGGCAACAATATTTCAAATATCAAAAATCCTGTCATAGGTCTACATCTGCTGTGTATTGACATTACACTGATGAAGTTTGAAGCAAATCAGGTAAAAATAAGAGGGTGATCTCAAAGCATTTTAAAAGTGATACACTTCTTGCTGCCATTTGGTGGCGCTATAACTTTGACTCACAATAGTTACATCCATGTGATCAGACTACTACAACCAACACACTCCTGAAGTTTCATAAACATCAATCAATGTATGCAGAAGTTATAACACATTTCCTGTTTCCCTTTTCTCGCCATAAATTCGTTGCCTCACCACGGCCAAACCGTTTGAGATATCCAAAATCCGTTTGCAATTAAACAACTTCAATGTGTTCGCAACAAGTTAAAAAAGCTTGGTGTAAATTGGATAAACCCTGTAGGAGTAGTAGTATAAAATTCATAGCCTGTTTTTTCAAAAAATTAACATTCAAACCAAAATAGCTGACTTCCTGTTGGTCGGAGCTAATGAATGTAAATTAGAAAATTGTCCGGCTTGATGAGAATAATATGTGTACCGAGTTTGGTGACTGTAGGAAAAACTAACCCCCCCACTTTTGTCAAAAGGTGGCGCTACTGAGCCCCTCCACCACGCCCATTTCTATGGCTTTGTCCATGTCTACTGGTTGACAATATTGATGTGTGTGTCGAGTTTCATGCAATTTGAAGCATGTTAAGAGCCTCAAAAACACTCAAGAATATTATTACAGTTTGACCTGTTGCCATGGCAACAATATTTCAAATATCAAAAATCCTGTCATAGGTCTACATCTGCTGTGTATTGACATTACACTGATGAAGTTTGAAGCAAATCAGGTAAAAATAAGAGGGTGATCTCAAAACATTTCAAAAAGTGATACACTTCCTGCTGCCAGTTGGTGGCGCTATAACTTTGACTCACAATAGTCACATCCATGTGATCAGACTCCTATAACGAACACACTCGTGAAGTTTCATAAAGATCAATATATGTATTAAGACGTTATAACACATTTCCTGTTTCCTTTTTCTCGCCATAAATTCGTTGCCTCGCCACGGCCAAACCGTTCGAGATATCAAAAATCCCCTGGCAATTTTTAATCATCAGTGTCTTGACTTCATGCTGACCGAGTTTGGTGGCGATCGGATTAATCGTCTAGGAGGAGTATATCAAATTCCAGAGCATGCGTTTTTCAAACAACCCTTAATAGCTGACTTCCTGTTGGCGTGGCGATTAACTTAGAGCGCGAAAGTTGTTCGGCCCGATGAGGTCTATATGTGTACCGAGTTTCATACTAATACGTGCAAGCATGTTTAATATATGGACCAAATTTTCAGACTTTTTTCAAGGGGGCGCTGTCGAGCCCCCCTGCCACGCCCGGGTACCAGCCTCTCCGGCGTCCTAATGGCCGCGGATTCCAATGTGTGTGCCAATTTTCAAGAGTTTTTGAGCATGTTAAGGCCCCCAAAAAGCCCCGGAAGACGGAAAAAAAAAAAATAATAATCCTTAGAAGAACAAGAGGGCCCTGCGCGAATTTTCGCTTGGGCCCTAATAATCCTTAGAAGAACAAGAGGGCCCTGCGCAAATTTTCGCTTGGGCCCTAATTAAAGCTGCAAGCAGCGTTGAGAGGGCCCTCGCACCCGGGCTCACCGCCACCCGTCGGCCTCAGGAAAACAGTGAACAGTGGGCGTCATGCATTTAAGTGAGTGAATACAGGAGAATTATGCCAAAGTCATTTCGAAATGCCACACTTCCTGCGGCCAACAGGTGGCGCTTTCACCATAACTGAATTTTTCCATGTTAATGTCTTCAGCCCAGGACTATTTTCGAACATGTGAAGTTTGAAGCAGATCGGACATTGTATGTCTGAGTTACATTAACTTCCTGTTTCTTTCGTGGCGTTAATCGCATAAATTAGCACTCAGCCAAGTGTTGCATGATTTAACGTGTTTCTAGCATGTCTGGTACTTCGTGGCATGATGAAATGTGACTCTGGTAGTGAATTACAGTATAAAGCATGCCACTTCCTGTTGCCAGCAGGTGGCGCTATGACTAACTGAATATTATCATATAGACGTCTTTAGGCTAGGACTCTTATCACACATGTGAAGTTTGGAGCAGATCGGACATAGTATGCCTGAGTTACAACAGTTTCCTCTTTCATGGCGAAACATCAGACTTTGTCAGGCCGCCACGGACACGCCCTTCAACGAAAACTCAAGATCTTTGAAATTTATCATCGCTAAGGTCTTAAGATTAGACTGACAACATATGATGTTGATCTGGTTAAATCTCCATGAGGAGTTAATCACAGTGTAAAACATGTAATTTCCTGTTGCCTGCAGGTGGCGCTATGACTGTAACTGAATATTGTTATGAAGATGTCTTCAGGTCAGGACTCTAATAAAGCATGTGAAGTTTGGGGCAGATCCGACATTGTTTGTCTGAGTTACAACAACTTCCTTTTTCATGGCGAAAACATCAAACTTTGTCAGGCCGCCACGGACATGCCCTTCAGTGAAAACTCTAGATCTTCGCAATTTAACGTCTCAAAGGCCTTTAGATTAGACTGACCAAATATGATGTTGATCTGATTTAAGCTCTAGGAGGAGTTCGTTAAAGTACAACATCTGGAAATGGCAAAAACTGCACAAATTTTGCAAAGAAAATTCAAAATATCTGACTTCCTGTTAGTTTTCAGATTTCACCCCAAGAGACTTTTTTGTAGGTATTGGGCTGTTAGATGTGTGTACCAAATGTCATACCTGTACATGAAACGTAGTGTCAGGGGCACTTCGTTGAAATTTTTTAGGTGGCGCTATCGAGCCATTTTGCCACACTTGATTCTGAAATCTATATCAGACGTAAATTTTCACCACTTCTGACGCATCTGCAAAGTTTCATGAGTTTTCGAGTATGTTTTGGACCTCAAAAAAGTGATTCACCTTATATGGCGAAACATCAGACTTTGTCGGTCCGCCATGGACACGCCCTTCAACGAAAACTCAAGATCTTTGCAATTTAACATCTCAAAGGCCTTAAGATTAGACTGGCCATATTATGATGTAGATCTGGTTTAATCTCTATGAGGAGTTAATCCCAGTGTAAAACATGTCATTTCCTGTTGCCCCCAGGTGGCGCTATGACTGTAACTGAAATTTGTCATATAGGTGTCTTCAGGTCAGGACTCTAATAAAACATGGGAAGTTTGGGGCAGATCAGACATTGTATGCCCGAGTTACAACAACTTCCTGTTTCATGGCGAAACATCAAACTTTGCCAGGGACAAGCCCTTCAGCGAAAACTCTAGATCTTCGCAATTTAACGTCACAAAGGCCTTTAGATTAGACTGACCAAAAATGACATTGATCTGATTAAATCTCTAGGAGGAGTTCGTTAAAGTACAACGTCTGGAAAATGCAAAAAACGGTGAATTAATTCAAAATATCTGACTTCCTGTTTGGTTTCGGATTTCGCTCCAAGAGAATTTTTTGTAGGTACTGGGCTGTTAAATGTGTGTACCAAATTTCAAACCCCTAGTGTTATGTAGCGAGCGGGGCTGTACGTTAGATGGCGCTATCGAGCCATTTTGCCACACCCAATTCCGAAACCCATAACAGACGTAAATTTTCACCACTTCTGACGCGTGTGCAAAGTTTCGTGAGTTTTCGAGCACGTTTAGGCCCTCTCAAATGCGATTCATTTTGGAGAATAATAATAATAATAATAATAAATATAGCTGCGAGCAGCGATGGCGGGCCCAAGCCCGGTGGCACCGCCACCCCGGTGGCTTCAGGGCAACTGTGCACAGCGGGCAATAGGCACTTAAAATGGTTAAACATCAAAGGACTATGTCAAATTCACTCCACATTTACTGCACTACAAGGTGCCGCTATAGAGCCCCTCCTCCCTGCCCATTTTCAAAGGATTACATGTGCCAAGTTTTAACATTATTCTGATGAATTTTGAAGCAAATCAGGTAAAAATAAGAGAGTGATCTCAATGTATGCTGAAAGTGACACATTTTCTGCTTCCAGTTGGTGGCGCTATGACTTTGAATCACAACAGTCAAATCCATGTGATCAGCCTTGTACAACGAAGACTAAGCCAAAGTTTCATCAAAATCAATTAATGTATGCAGAAGTTATAACACTTTGTTTCCCTTTTCTTGCCATAAATTCGTTGCCTCGCCACGGCCAAACCGTTTGAGATATCCAAAATCCGTTTGCAATTAAACAACTTCAATGTGTTAGCAACAAGTTAAAAAAGCTTGGTGTAAATTGGATAAACCCTGTAGGAGTAGTAGTATAAAATTCATAGCCTGTTTTTTCAAAAAATTAACATTCAAACCAAAATAGCTGACTTCCTGTTGGTCGGAGCTAATGAATGTAAATTAGAAAATTGTCCGGCTTGATGAGAATAATATGTGTACCGAGTTTGGTGACTGTAGGAAAAACTAACCGCCCCACTTTTGTCAAAAGGTGGCGCTACTGAGCCCCTCCACCACGCCCATTTCTATGGCTTTGTCCATGTCTACTGGTTGACAATATTGATGTGTGTGTCGAGTTTCATGCAATTTGAAGCATGTTAAGAGCCTCAAAAACACTCAAGAATATTCTTACAGTTTGACCTGTTGCCATGGCAACAATATTTCAAATATCAAAAATCCTGTCATAGGTCTACATCTGCTGTGTATTGACATTACACTGATGAAGTTTGAAGCAAATCAGGTAAAAATAAGAGGGTGATCTCAAAGCATTTTAAAAGTGATACACTTCTTGCTGCCATTTGGTGGCGCTATAACTTTGACTCACAATAGTTACATCCATGTGATCAGACTACTACAACCAACACACTCCTGAAGTTTCATAAACATCAATCAATGTATGCAGAAGTTATAACACATTTCCTGTTTCCCTTTTCTCGCCATAAATTCGTTGCCTCACCACGGCCAAACCGTTTGAGATATCCAAAATCCGTTTGCAATTAAACAACTTCAATGTGTTCGCAACAAGTTAAAAAAAGCTTGGTGTAAATTGGATAAACCCTGTAGGAGTAGTAGTATAAAATTCATAGCCTGTTTTTTCAAAAAATTAACATTCAAACCAAAATAGCTGACTTCCTGTTGGTCGGAGCTAATGAATGTAAATTAGAAAATTGTCCGGCTTGATGAGAATAATATGTGTACCGAGTTTGGTGACTGTAGGAAAAACTAACCCCCCCACTTTTGTCAAAAGGTGGCGCTACTGAGCCCCTCCACCACGCCCATTTCTATGGCTTTGTCCATGTCTACTGGTTGACAATATTGATGTGTGTGTCGAGTTTCATGCAATTTGAAGCATGTTAAGAGCCTCAAAAACACTCAAGAATATTATTACAGTTTGACCTGTTGCCATGGCAACAATATTTCAAATATCAAAAATCCTGTCATAGGTCTACATCTGCTGTGTATTGACATTACACTGATGAAGTTTGAAGCAAATCAGGTAAAAATAAGAGGGTGATCTCAAAACATTTCAAAAAGTGATACACTTCCTGCTGCCAGTTGGTGGCGCTATAACTTTGACTCACAATAGTCACATCCATGTGATCAGACTCCTATAACGAACACACTCGTGAAGTTTCATAAAGATCAATATATGTATTAAGACGTTATAACACATTTCCTGTTTCCTTTTTCTCGCCATAAATTCGTTGCCTCGCCACGGCCAAACCGTTCGAGATATCAAAAATCCCCTGGCAATTTTTAATCATCAGTGTCTTGACTTCATGCTGACCGAGTTTGGTGGCGATCGGATTAATCGTCTAGGAGGAGTATATCAAATTCCAGAGCATGCGTTTTTCAAACAACCCTTAATAGCTGACTTCCTGTTGGCGTGGCGATTAACTTAGAGCGCGAAAGTTGTTCGGCCCGATGAGGTCTATATGTGTACCGAGTTTCATACTAATACGTGCAAGCATGTTTAATATATGGACCAAATTTTCAGACTTTTTTCAAGGGGGCGCTGTCGAGCCCCCCTGCCACGCCCGGGTACCAGCCTCTCCGGCGTCCTAATGGCCGCGGATTCCAATGTGTGTGCCAATTTTCAAGAGTTTTTGAGCATGTTAAGGCCCCCAAAAAGCCCCGGAAGACGGAAAAAAAAAAAATAATAATCCTTAGAAGAACAAGAGGGCCCTGCGCGAATTTTCGCTTGGGCCCTAATAATCCTTAGAAGAACAAGAGGGCCCTGCGCAAATTTTCGCTTGGGCCCTAATTAAAGCTGCAAGCAGCGTTGAGAGGGCCCTCGCACCCGGGCTCACCGCCACCCGTCGGCCTCAGGAAAACAGTGAACAGTGGGCGTCATGCATTTAAGTGAGTGAATACAGGAGAATTATGCCAAAGTCATTTCGAAATGCCACACTTCCTGCGGCCAACAGGTGGCGCTTTCACCATAACTGAATTTTTCCATGTTAATGTCTTCAGCCCAGGACTATTTTCGAACATGTGAAGTTTGAAGCAGATCGGACATTGTATGTCTGAGTTACATTAACTTCCTGTTTCTTTCGTGGCGTTAATCGCATAAATTAGCACTCAGCCAAGTGTTGCATGATTTAACGTGTTTCTAGCATGTCTGGTACTTCGTGGCATGATGAAATGTGACTCTGGTAGTGAATTACAGTATAAAGCATGCCACTTCCTGTTGCCAGCAGGTGGCGCTATGACTAACTGAATATTATCATATAGACGTCTTTAGGCTAGGACTCTTATCACACATGTGAAGTTTGGAGCAGATCGGACATAGTATGCCTGAGTTACAACAGTTTCCTCTTTCATGGCGAAACATCAGACTTTGTCAGGCCGCCACGGACACGCCCTTCAACGAAAACTCAAGATCTTTGAAATTTATCATCGCTAAGGTCTTAAGATTAGACTGACAACATATGATGTTGATCTGGTTAAATCTCCATGAGGAGTTAATCACAGTGTAAAACATGTAATTTCCTGTTGCCTGCAGGTGGCGCTATGACTGTAACTGAATATTGTTATGAAGATGTCTTCAGGTCAGGACTCTAATAAAGCATGTGAAGTTTGGGGCAGATCCGACATTGTTTGTCTGAGTTACAACAACTTCCTTTTTCATGGCGAAAACATCAAACTTTGTCAGGCCGCCACGGACATGCCCTTCAGTGAAAACTCTAGATCTTCGCAATTTAACGTCTCAAAGGCCTTTAGATTAGACTGACCAAATATGATGTTGATCTGATTTAAGCTCTAGGAGGAGTTCGTTAAAGTACAACATCTGGAAATGGCAAAAACTGCACAAATTTTGCAAAGAAAATTCAAAATATCTGACTTCCTGTTAGTTTTCAGATTTCACCCCAAGAGACTTTTTTGTAGGTATTGGGCTGTTAGATGTGTGTACCAAATGTCATACCTGTACATGAAACGTAGTGTCAGGGGCACTTCGTTGAAATTTTTTAGGTGGCGCTATCGAGCCATTTTGCCACACTTGATTCTGAAATCTATATCAGACGTAAATTTTCACCACTTCTGACGCATCTGCAAAGTTTCATGAGTTTTCGAGTATGTTTTGGACCTCAAAAAAGTGATTCACCTTATATGGCGAAACATCAGACTTTGTCGGTCCGCCATGGACACGCCCTTCAACGAAAACTCAAGATCTTTGCAATTTAACATCTCAAAGGCCTTAAGATTAGACTGGCCATATTATGATGTAGATCTGGTTTAATCTCTATGAGGAGTTAATCCCAGTGTAAAACATGTCATTTCCTGTTGCCCCCAGGTGGCGCTATGACTGTAACTGAAATTTGTCATATAGGTGTCTTCAGGTCAGGACTCTAATAAAACATGGGAAGTTTGGGGCAGATCAGACATTGTATGCCCGAGTTACAACAACTTCCTGTTTCATGGCGAAACATCAAACTTTGCCAGGGACAAGCCCTTCAGCGAAAACTCTAGATCTTCGCAATTTAACGTCACAAAGGCCTTTAGATTAGACTGACCAAAAATGACATTGATCTGATTAAATCTCTAGGAGGAGTTCGTTAAAGTACAACGTCTGGAAAATGCAAAAAACGGTGAATTAATTCAAAATATCTGACTTCCTGTTTGGTTTCGGATTTCGCTCCAAGAGAATTTTTTGTAGGTACTGGGCTGTTAAATGTGTGTACCAAATTTCAAACCCCTAGTGTTATGTAGCGAGCGGGGCTGTACGTTAGATGGCGCTATCGAGCCATTTTGCCACACCCAATTCCGAAACCCATAACAGACGTAAATTTTCACCACTTCTGACGCGTGTGCAAAGTTTCGTGAGTTTTCGAGCACGTTTAGGCCCTCTCAAATGCGATTCATTTTGGAGAATAATAATAATAATAATAATAAATATAGCTGCGAGCAGCGATGGCGGGCCCAAGCCCGGTGGCACCGCCACCCCGGTGGCTTCAGGGCAACTGTGCACAGCGGGCAATAGGCACTTAAAATGGTTAAACATCAAAGGACTATGTCAAATTCACTCCACATTTACTGCACTACAAGGTGCCGCTATAGAGCCCCTCCTCCCTGCCCATTTTCAAAGGATTACATGTGCCAAGTTTTAACATTATTCTGATGAATTTTGAAGCAAATCAGGTAAAAATAAGAGAGTGATCTCAATGTATGCTGAAAGTGACACATTTTCTGCTTCCAGTTGGTGGCGCTATGACTTTGAATCACAACAGTCAAATCCATGTGATCAGCCTTGTACAACGAAGACTAAGCCAAAGTTTCATCAAAATCAATTAATGTATGCAGAAGTTATAACACTTTGTTTCCCTTTTCTTGCCATAAATTCGTTGCCTCGCCACGGCCAAACCGTTTGAGATATCCAAAATCCGTTTGCAATTAAACAACTTCAATGTGTTAGCAACAAGTTAAAAAAAGCTTGGTGTAAATTGGATAAACCCTGTAGGAGTAGTAGTATAAAATTCATAGCCTGTTTTTTCAAAAAATTAACATTCAAACCAAAATAGCTGACTTCCTGTTGGTCGGAGCTAATGAATGTAAATTAGAAAATTGTCCGGCTTGATGAGAATAATATGTGTACCGAGTTTGGTGACTGTAGGAAAAACTAACCGCCCCACTTTTGTCAAAAGGTGGCGCTACTGAGCCCCTCCACCACGCCCATTTCTATGGCTTTGTCCATGTCTACTGGTTGACAATATTGATGTGTGTGTCGAGTTTCATGCAATTTGAAGCATGTTAAGAGCCTCAAAAACACTCAAGAATATTCTTACAGTTTGACCTGTTGCCATGGCAACAATATTTCAAATATCAAAAATCCTGTCATAGGTCTACATCTGCTGTGTATTGACATTACACTGATGAAGTTTGAAGCAAATCAGGTAAAAATAAGAGGGTGATCTCAAAGCATTTTAAAAGTGATACACTTCTTGCTGCCATTTGGTGGCGCTATAACTTTGACTCACAATAGTTACATCCATGTGATCAGACTACTACAACCAACACACTCCTGAAGTTTCATAAACATCAATCAATGTATGCAGAAGTTATAACACATTTCCTGTTTCCCTTTTCTCGCCATAAATTCGTTGCCTCACCACGGCCAAACCGTTTGAGATATCCAAAATCCGTTTGCAATTAAACAACTTCAATGTGTTCGCAACAAGTTAAAAAAGCTTGGTGTAAATTGGATAAACCCTGTAGGAGTAGTAGTATAAAATTCATAGCCTGTTTTTTCAAAAAATTAACATTCAAACCAAAATAGCTGACTTCCTGTTGGTCGGAGCTAATGAATGTAAATTAGAAAATTGTCCGGCTTGATGAGAATAATATGTGTACCGAGTTTGGTGACTGTAGGAAAAACTAACCCCCACTTTTGTCAAAAGGTGGCGCTACTGAGCCCCTCCACCACGCCCATTTCTATGGCTTTGTCCATGTCTACTGGTTGACAATATTGATGTGTGTGTCGAGTTTCATGCAATTTGAAGCATGTTAAGAGCCTCAAAAACACTCAAGAATATTATTACAGTTTGACCTGTTGCCATGGCAACAATATTTCAAATATCAAAAATCCTGTCATAGGTCTACATCTGCTGTGTATTGACATTACACTGATGAAGTTTGAAGCAAATCAGGTAAAAATAAGAGGGTGATCTCAAAACATTTCAAAAAGTGATACACTTCCTGCTGCCAGTTGGTGGCGCTATAACTTTGACTCACAATAGTCACATCCATGTGATCAGACTCCTATAACGAACACACTCGTGAAGTTTCATAAAGATCAATATATGTATTAAGACGTTATAACACATTTCCTGTTTCCTTTTTCTCGCCATAAATTCGTTGCCTCGCCACGGCCAAACCGTTCGAGATATCAAAAATCCCCTGGCAATTTTTAATCATCAGTGTCTTGACTTCATGCTGACCGAGTTTGGTGGCGATCGGATTAATCGTCTAGGAGGAGTATATCAAATTCCAGAGCATGCGTTTTTCAAACAACCCTTAATAGCTGACTTCCTGTTGGCGTGGCGATTAACTTAGAGCGCGAAAGTTGTTCGGCCCGATGAGGTCTATATGTGTACCGAGTTTCATACTAATACGTGCAAGCATGTTTAATATATGGACCAAATTTTCAGACTTTTTTCAAGGGGGCGCTGTCGAGCCCCCCTGCCACGCCCGGGTACCAGCCTCTCCGGCGTCCTAATGGCCGCGGATTCCAATGTGTGTGCCAATTTTCAAGAGTTTTTGAGCATGTTAAGGCCCCCAAAAAGCCCCGGAAGACGGAAAAAAAAAAAAAATAATAATCCTTAGAAGAACAAGAGGGCCCTGCGCGAATTTTCGCTTGGGCCCTAATAATCCTTAGAAGAACAAGAGGGCCCTGCGCAAATTTTCGCTTGGGCCCTAATTAAAGCTGCAAGCAGCGTTGAGAGGGCCCTCGCACCCGGGCTCACCGCCACCCGTCGGCCTCAGGAAAACAGTGAACAGTGGGCGTCATGCATTTAAGTGAGTGAATACAGGAGAATTATGCCAAAGTCATTTCGAAATGCCACACTTCCTGCGGCCAACAGGTGGCGCTTTCACCATAACTGAATTTTTCCATGTTAATGTCTTCAGCCCAGGACTATTTTCGAACATGTGAAGTTTGAAGCAGATCGGACATTGTATGTCTGAGTTACATTAACTTCCTGTTTCTTTCGTGGCGTTAATCGCATAAATTAGCACTCAGCCAAGTGTTGCATGATTTAACGTGTTTCTAGCATGTCTGGTACTTCGTGGCATGATGAAATGTGACTCTGGTAGTGAATTACAGTATAAAGCATGCCACTTCCTGTTGCCAGCAGGTGGCGCTATGACTAACTGAATATTATCATATAGACGTCTTTAGGCTAGGACTCTTATCACACATGTGAAGTTTGGAGCAGATCGGACATAGTATGCCTGAGTTACAACAGTTTCCTCTTTCATGGCGAAACATCAGACTTTGTCAGGCCGCCACGGACACGCCCTTCAACGAAAACTCAAGATCTTTGAAATTTATCATCGCTAAGGTCTTAAGATTAGACTGACAACATATGATGTTGATCTGGTTAAATCTCCATGAGGAGTTAATCACAGTGTAAAACATGTAATTTCCTGTTGCCTGCAGGTGGCGCTATGACTGTAACTGAATATTGTTATGAAGATGTCTTCAGGTCAGGACTCTAATAAAGCATGTGAAGTTTGGGGCAGATCCGACATTGTTTGTCTGAGTTACAACAACTTCCTTTTTCATGGCGAAAACATCAAACTTTGTCAGGCCGCCACGGACATGCCCTTCAGTGAAAACTCTAGATCTTCGCAATTTAACGTCTCAAAGGCCTTTAGATTAGACTGACCAAATATGATGTTGATCTGATTTAAGCTCTAGGAGGAGTTCGTTAAAGTACAACATCTGGAAATGGCAAAAACTGCACAAATTTTGCAAAGAAAATTCAAAATATCTGACTTCCTGTTAGTTTTCAGATTTCACCCCAAGAGACTTTTTTGTAGGTATTGGGCTGTTAGATGTGTGTACCAAATGTCATACCTGTACATGAAACGTAGTGTCAGGGGCACTTCGTTGAAATTTTTTAGGTGGCGCTATCGAGCCATTTTGCCACACTTGATTCTGAAATCTATATCAGACGTAAATTTTCACCACTTCTGACGCATCTGCAAAGTTTCATGAGTTTTCGAGTATGTTTTGGACCTCAAAAAAGTGATTCACCTTATATGGCGAAACATCAGACTTTGTCGGTCCGCCATGGACACGCCCTTCAACGAAAACTCAAGATCTTTGCAATTTAACATCTCAAAGGCCTTAAGATTAGACTGGCCATATTATGATGTAGATCTGGTTTAATCTCTATGAGGAGTTAATCCCAGTGTAAAACATGTCATTTCCTGTTGCCCCCAGGTGGCGCTATGACTGTAACTGAAATTTGTCATATAGGTGTCTTCAGGTCAGGACTCTAATAAAACATGGGAAGTTTGGGGCAGATCAGACATTGTATGCCCGAGTTACAACAACTTCCTGTTTCATGGCGAAACATCAAACTTTGCCAGGGACAAGCCCTTCAGCGAAAACTCTAGATCTTCGCAATTTAACGTCACAAAGGCCTTTAGATTAGACTGACCAAAAATGACATTGATCTGATTAAATCTCTAGGAGGAGTTCGTTAAAGTACAACGTCTGGAAAATGCAAAAAACGGTGAATTAATTCAAAATATCTGACTTCCTGTTTGGTTTCGGATTTCGCTCCAAGAGAATTTTTTGTAGGTACTGGGCTGTTAAATGTGTGTACCAAATTTCAAACCCCTAGTGTTATGTAGCGAGCGGGGCTGTACGTTAGATGGCGCTATCGAGCCATTTTGCCACACCCAATTCCGAAACCCATAACAGACGTAAATTTTCACCACTTCTGACGCGTGTGCAAAGTTTCGTGAGTTTTCGAGCACGTTTAGGCCCTCTCAAATGCGATTCATTTTGGAGAATAATAATAATAATAATAATAAATATAGCTGCGAGCAGCGATGGCGGGCCCAAGCCCGGTGGCACCGCCACCCCGGTGGCTTCAGGGCAACTGTGCACAGCGGGCAATAGGCACTTAAAATGGTTAAACATCAAAGGACTATGTCAAATTCACTCCACATTTACTGCACTACAAGGTGCCGCTATAGAGCCCCTCCTCCCTGCCCATTTTCAAAGGATTACATGTGCCAAGTTTTAACATTATTCTGATGAATTTTGAAGCAAATCAGGTAAAAATAAGAGAGTGATCTCAATGTATGCTGAAAGTGACACATTTTCTGCTTCCAGTTGGTGGCGCTATGACTTTGAATCACAACAGTCAAATCCATGTGATCAGCCTTGTACAACGAAGACTAAGCCAAAGTTTCATCAAAATCAATTAATGTATGCAGAAGTTATAACACTTTGTTTCCCTTTTCTTGCCATAAATTCGTTGCCTCGCCACGGCCAAACCGTTTGAGATATCCAAAATCCGTTTGCAATTAAACAACTTCAATGTGTTAGCAACAAGTTAAAAAAAGCTTGGTGTAAATTGGATAAACCCTGTAGGAGTAGTAGTATAAAATTCATAGCCTGTTTTTTCAAAAAATTAACATTCAAACCAAAATAGCTGACTTCCTGTTGGTCGGAGCTAATGAATGTAAATTAGAAAATTGTCCGGCTTGATGAGAATAATATGTGTACCGAGTTTGGTGACTGTAGGAAAAACTAACCGCCCCACTTTTGTCAAAAGGTGGCGCTACTGAGCCCCTCCACCACGCCCATTTCTATGGCTTTGTCCATGTCTACTGGTTGACAATATTGATGTGTGTGTCGAGTTTCATGCAATTTGAAGCATGTTAAGAGCCTCAAAAACACTCAAGAATATTCTTACAGTTTGACCTGTTGCCATGGCAACAATATTTCAAATATCAAAAATCCTGTCATAGGTCTACATCTGCTGTGTATTGACATTACACTGATGAAGTTTGAAGCAAATCAGGTAAAAATAAGAGGGTGATCTCAAAGCATTTTAAAAGTGATACACTTCTTGCTGCCATTTGGTGGCGCTATAACTTTGACTCACAATAGTTACATCCATGTGATCAGACTACTACAACCAACACACTCCTGAAGTTTCATAAACATCAATCAATGTATGCAGAAGTTATAACACATTTCCTGTTTCCCTTTTCTCGCCATAAATTCGTTGCCTCACCACGGCCAAACCGTTTGAGATATCCAAAATCCGTTTGCAATTAAACAACTTCAATGTGTTCGCAACAAGTTAAAAAAGCTTGGTGTAAATTGGATAAACCCTGTAGGAGTAGTAGTATAAAATTCATAGCCTGTTTTTTCAAAAAATTAACATTCAAACCAAAATAGCTGACTTCCTGTTGGTCGGAGCTAATGAATGTAAATTAGAAAATTGTCCGGCTTGATGAGAATAATATGTGTACCGAGTTTGGTGACTGTAGGAAAAACTAACCCCCCCACTTTTGTCAAAAGGTGGCGCTACTGAGCCCCTCCACCACGCCCATTTCTATGGCTTTGTCCATGTCTACTGGTTGACAATATTGATGTGTGTGTCGAGTTTCATGCAATTTGAAGCATGTTAAGAGCCTCAAAAACACTCAAGAATATTATTACAGTTTGACCTGTTGCCATGGCAACAATATTTCAAATATCAAAAATCCTGTCATAGGTCTACATCTGCTGTGTATTGACATTACACTGATGAAGTTTGAAGCAAATCAGGTAAAAATAAGAGGGTGATCTCAAAACATTTCAAAAAGTGATACACTTCCTGCTGCCAGTTGGTGGCGCTATAACTTTGACTCACAATAGTCACATCCATGTGATCAGACTCCTATAACGAACACACTCGTGAAGTTTCATAAAGATCAATATATGTATTAAGACGTTATAACACATTTCCTGTTTCCTTTTTCTCGCCATAAATTCGTTGCCTCGCCACGGCCAAACCGTTCGAGATATCAAAAATCCCCTGGCAATTTTTAATCATCAGTGTCTTGACTTCATGCTGACCGAGTTTGGTGGCGATCGGATTAATCGTCTAGGAGGAGTATATCAAATTCCAGAGCATGCGTTTTTCAAACAACCCTTAATAGCTGACTTCCTGTTGGCGTGGCGATTAACTTAGAGCGCGAAAGTTGTTCGGCCCGATGAGGTCTATATGTGTACCGAGTTTCATACTAATACGTGCAAGCATGTTTAATATATGGACCAAATTTTCAGACTTTTTTCAAGGGGGCGCTGTCGAGCCCCCCTGCCACGCCCGGGTACCAGCCTCTCCGGCGTCCTAATGGCCGCGGATTCCAATGTGTGTGCCAATTTTCAAGAGTTTTTGAGCATGTTAAGGCCCCCAAAAAGCCCCGGAAGACGGAAAAAAAAAAAATAATAATCCTTAGAAGAACAAGAGGGCCCTGCGCGAATTTTCGCTTGGGCCCTAATAATCCTTAGAAGAACAAGAGGGCCCTGCGCAAATTTTCGCTTGGGCCCTAATTAAAGCTGCAAGCAGCGTTGAGAGGGCCCTCGCACCCGGGCTCACCGCCACCCGTCGGCCTCAGGAAAACAGTGAACAGTGGGCGTCATGCATTTAAGTGAGTGAATACAGGAGAATTATGCCAAAGTCATTTCGAAATGCCACACTTCCTGCGGCCAACAGGTGGCGCTTTCACCATAACTGAATTTTTCCATGTTAATGTCTTCAGCCCAGGACTATTTTCGAACATGTGAAGTTTGAAGCAGATCGGACATTGTATGTCTGAGTTACATTAACTTCCTGTTTCTTTCGTGGCGTTAATCGCATAAATTAGCACTCAGCCAAGTGTTGCATGATTTAACGTGTTTCTAGCATGTCTGGTACTTCGTGGCATGATGAAATGTGACTCTGGTAGTGAATTACAGTATAAAGCATGCCACTTCCTGTTGCCAGCAGGTGGCGCTATGACTAACTGAATATTATCATATAGACGTCTTTAGGCTAGGACTCTTATCACACATGTGAAGTTTGGAGCAGATCGGACATAGTATGCCTGAGTTACAACAGTTTCCTCTTTCATGGCGAAACATCAGACTTTGTCAGGCCGCCACGGACACGCCCTTCAACGAAAACTCAAGATCTTTGAAATTTATCATCGCTAAGGTCTTAAGATTAGACTGACAACATATGATGTTGATCTGGTTAAATCTCCATGAGGAGTTAATCACAGTGTAAAACATGTAATTTCCTGTTGCCTGCAGGTGGCGCTATGACTGTAACTGAATATTGTTATGAAGATGTCTTCAGGTCAGGACTCTAATAAAGCATGTGAAGTTTGGGGCAGATCCGACATTGTTTGTCTGAGTTACAACAACTTCCTTTTTCATGGCGAAAACATCAAACTTTGTCAGGCCGCCACGGACATGCCCTTCAGTGAAAACTCTAGATCTTCGCAATTTAACGTCTCAAAGGCCTTTAGATTAGACTGACCAAATATGATGTTGATCTGATTTAAGCTCTAGGAGGAGTTCGTTAAAGTACAACATCTGGAAATGGCAAAAACTGCACAAATTTTGCAAAGAAAATTCAAAATATCTGACTTCCTGTTAGTTTTCAGATTTCACCCCAAGAGACTTTTTTGTAGGTATTGGGCTGTTAGATGTGTGTACCAAATGTCATACCTGTACATGAAACGTAGTGTCAGGGGCACTTCGTTGAAATTTTTTAGGTGGCGCTATCGAGCCATTTTGCCACACTTGATTCTGAAATCTATATCAGACGTAAATTTTCACCACTTCTGACGCATCTGCAAAGTTTCATGAGTTTTCGAGTATGTTTTGGACCTCAAAAAAGTGATTCACCTTATATGGCGAAACATCAGACTTTGTCGGTCCGCCATGGACACGCCCTTCAACGAAAACTCAAGATCTTTGCAATTTAACATCTCAAAGGCCTTAAGATTAGACTGGCCATATTATGATGTAGATCTGGTTTAATCTCTATGAGGAGTTAATCCCAGTGTAAAACATGTCATTTCCTGTTGCCCCCAGGTGGCGCTATGACTGTAACTGAAATTTGTCATATAGGTGTCTTCAGGTCAGGACTCTAATAAAACATGGGAAGTTTGGGGCAGATCAGACATTGTATGCCCGAGTTACAACAACTTCCTGTTTCATGGCGAAACATCAAACTTTGCCAGGGACAAGCCCTTCAGCGAAAACTCTAGATCTTCGCAATTTAACGTCACAAAGGCCTTTAGATTAGACTGACCAAAAATGACATTGATCTGATTAAATCTCTAGGAGGAGTTCGTTAAAGTACAACGTCTGGAAAATGCAAAAAACGGTGAATTAATTCAAAATATCTGACTTCCTGTTTGGTTTCGGATTTCGCTCCAAGAGAATTTTTTGTAGGTACTGGGCTGTTAAATGTGTGTACCAAATTTCAAACCCCTAGTGTTATGTAGCGAGCGGGGCTGTACGTTAGATGGCGCTATCGAGCCATTTTGCCACACCCAATTCCGAAACCCATAACAGACGTAAATTTTCACCACTTCTGACGCGTGTGCAAAGTTTCGTGAGTTTTCGAGCACGTTTAGGCCCTCTCAAATGCGATTCATTTTGGAGAATAATAATAATAATAATAATAAATATAGCTGCGAGCAGCGATGGCGGGCCCAAGCCCGGTGGCACCGCCACCCCGGTGGCTTCAGGGCAACTGTGCACAGCGGGCAATAGGCACTTAAAATGGTTAAACATCAAAGGACTATGTCAAATTCACTCCACATTTACTGCACTACAAGGTGCCGCTATAGAGCCCCTCCTCCCTGCCCATTTTCAAAGGATTACATGTGCCAAGTTTTAACATTATTCTGATGAATTTTGAAGCAAATCAGGTAAAAATAAGAGAGTGATCTCAATGTATGCTGAAAGTGACACATTTTCTGCTTCCAGTTGGTGGCGCTATGACTTTGAATCACAACAGTCAAATCCATGTGATCAGCCTTGTACAACGAAGACTAAGCCAAAGTTTCATCAAAATCAATTAATGTATGCAGAAGTTATAACACTTTGTTTCCCTTTTCTTGCCATAAATTCGTTGCCTCGCCACGGCCAAACCGTTTGAGATATCCAAAATCCGTTTGCAATTAAACAACTTCAATGTGTTAGCAACAAGTTAAAAAAAGCTTGGTGTAAATTGGATAAACCCTGTAGGAGTAGTAGTATAAAATTCATAGCCTGTTTTTTCAAAAAATTAACATTCAAACCAAAATAGCTGACTTCCTGTTGGTCGGAGCTAATGAATGTAAATTAGAAAATTGTCCGGCTTGATGAGAATAATATGTGTACCGAGTTTGGTGACTGTAGGAAAAACTAACCGCCCCACTTTTGTCAAAAGGTGGCGCTACTGAGCCCCTCCACCACGCCCATTTCTATGGCTTTGTCCATGTCTACTGGTTGACAATATTGATGTGTGTGTCGAGTTTCATGCAATTTGAAGCATGTTAAGAGCCTCAAAAACACTCAAGAATATTCTTACAGTTTGACCTGTTGCCATGGCAACAATATTTCAAATATCAAAAATCCTGTCATAGGTCTACATCTGCTGTGTATTGACATTACACTGATGAAGTTTGAAGCAAATCAGGTAAAAATAAGAGGGTGATCTCAAAGCATTTTAAAAGTGATACACTTCTTGCTGCCATTTGGTGGCGCTATAACTTTGACTCACAATAGTTACATCCATGTGATCAGACTACTACAACCAACACACTCCTGAAGTTTCATAAACATCAATCAATGTATGCAGAAGTTATAACACATTTCCTGTTTCCCTTTTCTCGCCATAAATTCGTTGCCTCACCACGGCCAAACCGTTTGAGATATCCAAAATCCGTTTGCAATTAAACAACTTCAATGTGTTCGCAACAAGTTAAAAAAAGCTTGGTGTAAATTGGATAAACCCTGTAGGAGTAGTAGTATAAAATTCATAGCCTGTTTTTTCAAAAAATTAACATTCAAACCAAAATAGCTGACTTCCTGTTGGTCGGAGCTAATGAATGTAAATTAGAAAATTGTCCGGCTTGATGAGAATAATATGTGTACCGAGTTTGGTGACTGTAGGAAAAACTAACCCCCACTTTTGTCAAAAGGTGGCGCTACTGAGCCCCTCCACCACGCCCATTTCTATGGCTTTGTCCATGTCTACTGGTTGACAATATTGATGTGTGTGTCGAGTTTCATGCAATTTGAAGCATGTTAAGAGCCTCAAAAACACTCAAGAATATTATTACAGTTTGACCTGTTGCCATGGCAACAATATTTCAAATATCAAAAATCCTGTCATAGGTCTACATCTGCTGTGTATTGACATTACACTGATGAAGTTTGAAGCAAATCAGGTAAAAATAAGAGGGTGATCTCAAAACATTTCAAAAAGTGATACACTTCCTGCTGCCAGTTGGTGGCGCTATAACTTTGACTCACAATAGTCACATCCATGTGATCAGACTCCTATAACGAACACACTCGTGAAGTTTCATAAAGATCAATATATGTATTAAGACGTTATAACACATTTCCTGTTTCCTTTTTCTCGCCATAAATTCGTTGCCTCGCCACGGCCAAACCGTTCGAGATATCAAAAATCCCCTGGCAATTTTTAATCATCAGTGTCTTGACTTCATGCTGACCGAGTTTGGTGGCGATCGGATTAATCGTCTAGGAGGAGTATATCAAATTCCAGAGCATGCGTTTTTCAAACAACCCTTAATAGCTGACTTCCTGTTGGCGTGGCGATTAACTTAGAGCGCGAAAGTTGTTCGGCCCGATGAGGTCTATATGTGTACCGAGTTTCATACTAATACGTGCAAGCATGTTTAATATATGGACCAAATTTTCAGACTTTTTTCAAGGGGGCGCTGTCGAGCCCCCCTGCCACGCCCGGGTACCAGCCTCTCCGGCGTCCTAATGGCCGCGGATTCCAATGTGTGTGCCAATTTTCAAGAGTTTTTGAGCATGTTAAGGCCCCCAAAAAGCCCCGGAAGACGGAAAAAAAAAAAAATAATAATCCTTAGAAGAACAAGAGGGCCCTGCGCGAATTTTCGCTTGGGCCCTAATAATCCTTAGAAGAACAAGAGGGCCCTGCGCAAATTTTCGCTTGGGCCCTAATTAAAGCTGCAAGCAGCGTTGAGAGGGCCCTCGCACCCGGGCTCACCGCCACCCGTCGGCCTCAGGAAAACAGTGAACAGTGGGCGTCATGCATTTAAGTGAGTGAATACAGGAGAATTATGCCAAAGTCATTTCGAAATGCCACACTTCCTGCGGCCAACAGGTGGCGCTTTCACCATAACTGAATTTTTCCATGTTAATGTCTTCAGCCCAGGACTATTTTCGAACATGTGAAGTTTGAAGCAGATCGGACATTGTATGTCTGAGTTACATTAACTTCCTGTTTCTTTCGTGGCGTTAATCGCATAAATTAGCACTCAGCCAAGTGTTGCATGATTTAACGTGTTTCTAGCATGTCTGGTACTTCGTGGCATGATGAAATGTGACTCTGGTAGTGAATTACAGTATAAAGCATGCCACTTCCTGTTGCCAGCAGGTGGCGCTATGACTAACTGAATATTATCATATAGACGTCTTTAGGCTAGGACTCTTATCACACATGTGAAGTTTGGAGCAGATCGGACATAGTATGCCTGAGTTACAACAGTTTCCTCTTTCATGGCGAAACATCAGACTTTGTCAGGCCGCCACGGACACGCCCTTCAACGAAAACTCAAGATCTTTGAAATTTATCATCGCTAAGGTCTTAAGATTAGACTGACAACATATGATGTTGATCTGGTTAAATCTCCATGAGGAGTTAATCACAGTGTAAAACATGTAATTTCCTGTTGCCTGCAGGTGGCGCTATGACTGTAACTGAATATTGTTATGAAGATGTCTTCAGGTCAGGACTCTAATAAAGCATGTGAAGTTTGGGGCAGATCCGACATTGTTTGTCTGAGTTACAACAACTTCCTTTTTCATGGCGAAAACATCAAACTTTGTCAGGCCGCCACGGACATGCCCTTCAGTGAAAACTCTAGATCTTCGCAATTTAACGTCTCAAAGGCCTTTAGATTAGACTGACCAAATATGATGTTGATCTGATTTAAGCTCTAGGAGGAGTTCGTTAAAGTACAACATCTGGAAATGGCAAAAACTGCACAAATTTTGCAAAGAAAATTCAAAATATCTGACTTCCTGTTAGTTTTCAGATTTCACCCCAAGAGACTTTTTTGTAGGTATTGGGCTGTTAGATGTGTGTACCAAATGTCATACCTGTACATGAAACGTAGTGTCAGGGGCACTTCGTTGAAATTTTTTAGGTGGCGCTATCGAGCCATTTTGCCACACTTGATTCTGAAATCTATATCAGACGTAAATTTTCACCACTTCTGACGCATCTGCAAAGTTTCATGAGTTTTCGAGTATGTTTTGGACCTCAAAAAAGTGATTCACCTTATATGGCGAAACATCAGACTTTGTCGGTCCGCCATGGACACGCCCTTCAACGAAAACTCAAGATCTTTGCAATTTAACATCTCAAAGGCCTTAAGATTAGACTGGCCATATTATGATGTAGATCTGGTTTAATCTCTATGAGGAGTTAATCCCAGTGTAAAACATGTCATTTCCTGTTGCCCCCAGGTGGCGCTATGACTGTAACTGAAATTTGTCATATAGGTGTCTTCAGGTCAGGACTCTAATAAAACATGGGAAGTTTGGGGCAGATCAGACATTGTATGCCCGAGTTACAACAACTTCCTGTTTCATGGCGAAACATCAAACTTTGCCAGGGACAAGCCCTTCAGCGAAAACTCTAGATCTTCGCAATTTAACGTCACAAAGGCCTTTAGATTAGACTGACCAAAAATGACATTGATCTGATTAAATCTCTAGGAGGAGTTCGTTAAAGTACAACGTCTGGAAAATGCAAAAAACGGTGAATTAATTCAAAATATCTGACTTCCTGTTTGGTTTCGGATTTCGCTCCAAGAGAATTTTTTGTAGGTACTGGGCTGTTAAATGTGTGTACCAAATTTCAAACCCCTAGTGTTATGTAGCGAGCGGGGCTGTACGTTAGATGGCGCTATCGAGCCATTTTGCCACACCCAATTCCGAAACCCATAACAGACGTAAATTTTCACCACTTCTGACGCGTGTGCAAAGTTTCGTGAGTTTTCGAGCACGTTTAGGCCCTCTCAAATGCGATTCATTTTGGAGAATAATAATAATAATAATAATAAATATAGCTGCGAGCAGCGATGGCGGGCCCAAGCCCGGTGGCACCGCCACCCCGGTGGCTTCAGGGCAACTGTGCACAGCGGGCAATAGGCACTTAAAATGGTTAAACATCAAAGGACTATGTCAAATTCACTCCACATTTACTGCACTACAAGGTGCCGCTATAGAGCCCCTCCTCCCTGCCCATTTTCAAAGGATTACATGTGCCAAGTTTTAACATTATTCTGATGAATTTTGAAGCAAATCAGGTAAAAATAAGAGAGTGATCTCAATGTATGCTGAAAGTGACACATTTTCTGCTTCCAGTTGGTGGCGCTATGACTTTGAATCACAACAGTCAAATCCATGTGATCAGCCTTGTACAACGAAGACTAAGCCAAAGTTTCATCAAAATCAATTAATGTATGCAGAAGTTATAACACTTTGTTTCCCTTTTCTTGCCATAAATTCGTTGCCTCGCCACGGCCAAACCGTTTGAGATATCCAAAATCCGTTTGCAATTAAACAACTTCAATGTGTTAGCAACAAGTTAAAAAAAGCTTGGTGTAAATTGGATAAACCCTGTAGGAGTAGTAGTATAAAATTCATAGCCTGTTTTTTCAAAAAATTAACATTCAAACCAAAATAGCTGACTTCCTGTTGGTCGGAGCTAATGAATGTAAATTAGAAAATTGTCCGGCTTGATGAGAATAATATGTGTACCGAGTTTGGTGACTGTAGGAAAAACTAACCGCCCCACTTTTGTCAAAAGGTGGCGCTACTGAGCCCCTCCACCACGCCCATTTCTATGGCTTTGTCCATGTCTACTGGTTGACAATATTGATGTGTGTGTCGAGTTTCATGCAATTTGAAGCATGTTAAGAGCCTCAAAAACACTCAAGAATATTCTTACAGTTTGACCTGTTGCCATGGCAACAATATTTCAAATATCAAAAATCCTGTCATAGGTCTACATCTGCTGTGTATTGACATTACACTGATGAAGTTTGAAGCAAATCAGGTAAAAATAAGAGGGTGATCTCAAAGCATTTTAAAAGTGATACACTTCTTGCTGCCATTTGGTGGCGCTATAACTTTGACTCACAATAGTTACATCCATGTGATCAGACTACTACAACCAACACACTCCTGAAGTTTCATAAACATCAATCAATGTATGCAGAAGTTATAACACATTTCCTGTTTCCCTTTTCTCGCCATAAATTCGTTGCCTCACCACGGCCAAACCGTTTGAGATATCCAAAATCCGTTTGCAATTAAACAACTTCAATGTGTTCGCAACAAGTTAAAAAAAGCTTGGTGTAAATTGGATAAACCCTGTAGGAGTAGTAGTATAAAATTCATAGCCTGTTTTTTCAAAAAATTAACATTCAAACCAAAATAGCTGACTTCCTGTTGGTCGGAGCTAATGAATGTAAATTAGAAAATTGTCCGGCTTGATGAGAATAATATGTGTACCGAGTTTGGTGACTGTAGGAAAAACTAACCCCCACTTTTGTCAAAAGGTGGCGCTACTGAGCCCCTCCACCACGCCCATTTCTATGGCTTTGTCCATGTCTACTGGTTGACAATATTGATGTGTGTGTCGAGTTTCATGCAATTTGAAGCATGTTAAGAGCCTCAAAAACACTCAAGAATATTATTACAGTTTGACCTGTTGCCATGGCAACAATATTTCAAATATCAAAAATCCTGTCATAGGTCTACATCTGCTGTGTATTGACATTACACTGATGAAGTTTGAAGCAAATCAGGTAAAAATAAGAGGGTGATCTCAAAACATTTCAAAAAGTGATACACTTCCTGCTGCCAGTTGGTGGCGCTATAACTTTGACTCACAATAGTCACATCCATGTGATCAGACTCCTATAACGAACACACTCGTGAAGTTTCATAAAGATCAATATATGTATTAAGACGTTATAACACATTTCCTGTTTCCTTTTTCTCGCCATAAATTCGTTGCCTCGCCACGGCCAAACCGTTCGAGATATCAAAAATCCCCTGGCAATTTTTAATCATCAGTGTCTTGACTTCATGCTGACCGAGTTTGGTGGCGATCGGATTAATCGTCTAGGAGGAGTATATCAAATTCCAGAGCATGCGTTTTTCAAACAACCCTTAATAGCTGACTTCCTGTTGGCGTGGCGATTAACTTAGAGCGCGAAAGTTGTTCGGCCCGATGAGGTCTATATGTGTACCGAGTTTCATACTAATACGTGCAAGCATGTTTAATATATGGACCAAATTTTCAGACTTTTTTCAAGGGGGCGCTGTCGAGCCCCCCTGCCACGCCCGGGTACCAGCCTCTCCGGCGTCCTAATGGCCGCGGATTCCAATGTGTGTGCCAATTTTCAAGAGTTTTTGAGCATGTTAAGGCCCCCAAAAAGCCCCGGAAGACGGAAAAAAAAAAATAATAATCCTTAGAAGAACAAGAGGGCCCTGCGCGAATTTTCGCTTGGGCCCTAATAATCCTTAGAAGAACAAGAGGGCCCTGCGCAAATTTTCGCTTGGGCCCTAATTAAAGCTGCAAGCAGCGTTGAGAGGGCCCTCGCACCCGGGCTCACCGCCACCCGTCGGCCTCAGGAAAACAGTGAACAGTGGGCGTCATGCATTTAAGTGAGTGAATACAGGAGAATTATGCCAAAGTCATTTCGAAATGCCACACTTCCTGCGGCCAACAGGTGGCGCTTTCACCATAACTGAATTTTTCCATGTTAATGTCTTCAGCCCAGGACTATTTTCGAACATGTGAAGTTTGAAGCAGATCGGACATTGTATGTCTGAGTTACATTAACTTCCTGTTTCTTTCGTGGCGTTAATCGCATAAATTAGCACTCAGCCAAGTGTTGCATGATTTAACGTGTTTCTAGCATGTCTGGTACTTCGTGGCATGATGAAATGTGACTCTGGTAGTGAATTACAGTATAAAGCATGCCACTTCCTGTTGCCAGCAGGTGGCGCTATGACTAACTGAATATTATCATATAGACGTCTTTAGGCTAGGACTCTTATCACACATGTGAAGTTTGGAGCAGATCGGACATAGTATGCCTGAGTTACAACAGTTTCCTCTTTCATGGCGAAACATCAGACTTTGTCAGGCCGCCACGGACACGCCCTTCAACGAAAACTCAAGATCTTTGAAATTTATCATCGCTAAGGTCTTAAGATTAGACTGACAACATATGATGTTGATCTGGTTAAATCTCCATGAGGAGTTAATCACAGTGTAAAACATGTAATTTCCTGTTGCCTGCAGGTGGCGCTATGACTGTAACTGAATATTGTTATGAAGATGTCTTCAGGTCAGGACTCTAATAAAGCATGTGAAGTTTGGGGCAGATCCGACATTGTTTGTCTGAGTTACAACAACTTCCTTTTTCATGGCGAAAACATCAAACTTTGTCAGGCCGCCACGGACATGCCCTTCAGTGAAAACTCTAGATCTTCGCAATTTAACGTCTCAAAGGCCTTTAGATTAGACTGACCAAATATGATGTTGATCTGATTTAAGCTCTAGGAGGAGTTCGTTAAAGTACAACATCTGGAAATGGCAAAAACTGCACAAATTTTGCAAAGAAAATTCAAAATATCTGACTTCCTGTTAGTTTTCAGATTTCACCCCAAGAGACTTTTTTGTAGGTATTGGGCTGTTAGATGTGTGTACCAAATGTCATACCTGTACATGAAACGTAGTGTCAGGGGCACTTCGTTGAAATTTTTTAGGTGGCGCTATCGAGCCATTTTGCCACACTTGATTCTGAAATCTATATCAGACGTAAATTTTCACCACTTCTGACGCATCTGCAAAGTTTCATGAGTTTTCGAGTATGTTTTGGACCTCAAAAAAGTGATTCACCTTATATGGCGAAACATCAGACTTTGTCGGTCCGCCATGGACACGCCCTTCAACGAAAACTCAAGATCTTTGCAATTTAACATCTCAAAGGCCTTAAGATTAGACTGGCCATATTATGATGTAGATCTGGTTTAATCTCTATGAGGAGTTAATCCCAGTGTAAAACATGTCATTTCCTGTTGCCCCCAGGTGGCGCTATGACTGTAACTGAAATTTGTCATATAGGTGTCTTCAGGTCAGGACTCTAATAAAACATGGGAAGTTTGGGGCAGATCAGACATTGTATGCCCGAGTTACAACAACTTCCTGTTTCATGGCGAAACATCAAACTTTGCCAGGGACAAGCCCTTCAGCGAAAACTCTAGATCTTCGCAATTTAACGTCACAAAGGCCTTTAGATTAGACTGACCAAAAATGACATTGATCTGATTAAATCTCTAGGAGGAGTTCGTTAAAGTACAACGTCTGGAAAATGCAAAAAACGGTGAATTAATTCAAAATATCTGACTTCCTGTTTGGTTTCGGATTTCGCTCCAAGAGAATTTTTTGTAGGTACTGGGCTGTTAAATGTGTGTACCAAATTTCAAACCCCTAGTGTTATGTAGCGAGCGGGGCTGTACGTTAGATGGCGCTATCGAGCCATTTTGCCACACCCAATTCCGAAACCCATAACAGACGTAAATTTTCACCACTTCTGACGCGTGTGCAAAGTTTCGTGAGTTTTCGAGCACGTTTAGGCCCTCTCAAATGCGATTCATTTTGGAGAATAATAATAATAATAATAATAAATATAGCTGCGAGCAGCGATGGCGGGCCCAAGCCCGGTGGCACCGCCACCCCGGTGGCTTCAGGGCAACTGTGCACAGCGGGCAATAGGCACTTAAAATGGTTAAACATCAAAGGACTATGTCAAATTCACTCCACATTTACTGCACTACAAGGTGCCGCTATAGAGCCCCTCCTCCCTGCCCATTTTCAAAGGATTACATGTGCCAAGTTTTAACATTATTCTGATGAATTTTGAAGCAAATCAGGTAAAAATAAGAGAGTGATCTCAATGTATGCTGAAAGTGACACATTTTCTGCTTCCAGTTGGTGGCGCTATGACTTTGAATCACAACAGTCAAATCCATGTGATCAGCCTTGTACAACGAAGACTAAGCCAAAGTTTCATCAAAATCAATTAATGTATGCAGAAGTTATAACACTTTGTTTCCCTTTTCTTGCCATAAATTCGTTGCCTCGCCACGGCCAAACCGTTTGAGATATCCAAAATCCGTTTGCAATTAAACAACTTCAATGTGTTAGCAACAAGTTAAAAAAAGCTTGGTGTAAATTGGATAAACCCTGTAGGAGTAGTAGTATAAAATTCATAGCCTGTTTTTTCAAAAAATTAACATTCAAACCAAAATAGCTGACTTCCTGTTGGTCGGAGCTAATGAATGTAAATTAGAAAATTGTCCGGCTTGATGAGAATAATATGTGTACCGAGTTTGGTGACTGTAGGAAAAACTAACCGCCCCACTTTTGTCAAAAGGTGGCGCTACTGAGCCCCTCCACCACGCCCATTTCTATGGCTTTGTCCATGTCTACTGGTTGACAATATTGATGTGTGTGTCGAGTTTCATGCAATTTGAAGCATGTTAAGAGCCTCAAAAACACTCAAGAATATTCTTACAGTTTGACCTGTTGCCATGGCAACAATATTTCAAATATCAAAAATCCTGTCATAGGTCTACATCTGCTGTGTATTGACATTACACTGATGAAGTTTGAAGCAAATCAGGTAAAAATAAGAGGGTGATCTCAAAGCATTTTAAAAGTGATACACTTCTTGCTGCCATTTGGTGGCGCTATAACTTTGACTCACAATAGTTACATCCATGTGATCAGACTACTACAACCAACACACTCCTGAAGTTTCATAAACATCAATCAATGTATGCAGAAGTTATAACACATTTCCTGTTTCCCTTTTCTCGCCATAAATTCGTTGCCTCACCACGGCCAAACCGTTTGAGATATCCAAAATCCGTTTGCAATTAAACAACTTCAATGTGTTCGCAACAAGTTAAAAAAAGCTTGGTGTAAATTGGATAAACCCTGTAGGAGTAGTAGTATAAAATTCATAGCCTGTTTTTTCAAAAAATTAACATTCAAACCAAAATAGCTGACTTCCTGTTGGTCGGAGCTAATGAATGTAAATTAGAAAATTGTCCGGCTTGATGAGAATAATATGTGTACCGAGTTTGGTGACTGTAGGAAAAACTAACCCCCACTTTTGTCAAAAGGTGGCGCTACTGAGCCCCTCCACCACGCCCATTTCTATGGCTTTGTCCATGTCTACTGGTTGACAATATTGATGTGTGTGTCGAGTTTCATGCAATTTGAAGCATGTTAAGAGCCTCAAAAACACTCAAGAATATTATTACAGTTTGACCTGTTGCCATGGCAACAATATTTCAAATATCAAAAATCCTGTCATAGGTCTACATCTGCTGTGTATTGACATTACACTGATGAAGTTTGAAGCAAATCAGGTAAAAATAAGAGGGTGATCTCAAAACATTTCAAAAAGTGATACACTTCCTGCTGCCAGTTGGTGGCGCTATAACTTTGACTCACAATAGTCACATCCATGTGATCAGACTCCTATAACGAACACACTCGTGAAGTTTCATAAAGATCAATATATGTATTAAGACGTTATAACACATTTCCTGTTTCCTTTTTCTCGCCATAAATTCGTTGCCTCGCCACGGCCAAACCGTTCGAGATATCAAAAATCCCCTGGCAATTTTTAATCATCAGTGTCTTGACTTCATGCTGACCGAGTTTGGTGGCGATCGGATTAATCGTCTAGGAGGAGTATATCAAATTCCAGAGCATGCGTTTTTCAAACAACCCTTAATAGCTGACTTCCTGTTGGCGTGGCGATTAACTTAGAGCGCGAAAGTTGTTCGGCCCGATGAGGTCTATATGTGTACCGAGTTTCATACTAATACGTGCAAGCATGTTTAATATATGGACCAAATTTTCAGACTTTTTTCAAGGGGGCGCTGTCGAGCCCCCCTGCCACGCCCGGGTACCAGCCTCTCCGGCGTCCTAATGGCCGCGGATTCCAATGTGTGTGCCAATTTTCAAGAGTTTTTGAGCATGTTAAGGCCCCCAAAAAGCCCCGGAAGACGGAAAAAAAAAAAAATAATAATCCTTAGAAGAACAAGAGGGCCCTGCGCGAATTTTCGCTTGGGCCCTAATAATCCTTAGAAGAACAAGAGGGCCCTGCGCAAATTTTCGCTTGGGCCCTAATTAAAGCTGCAAGCAGCGTTGAGAGGGCCCTCGCACCCGGGCTCACCGCCACCCGTCGGCCTCAGGAAAACAGTGAACAGTGGGCGTCATGCATTTAAGTGAGTGAATACAGGAGAATTATGCCAAAGTCATTTCGAAATGCCACACTTCCTGCGGCCAACAGGTGGCGCTTTCACCATAACTGAATTTTTCCATGTTAATGTCTTCAGCCCAGGACTATTTTCGAACATGTGAAGTTTGAAGCAGATCGGACATTGTATGTCTGAGTTACATTAACTTCCTGTTTCTTTCGTGGCGTTAATCGCATAAATTAGCACTCAGCCAAGTGTTGCATGATTTAACGTGTTTCTAGCATGTCTGGTACTTCGTGGCATGATGAAATGTGACTCTGGTAGTGAATTACAGTATAAAGCATGCCACTTCCTGTTGCCAGCAGGTGGCGCTATGACTAACTGAATATTATCATATAGACGTCTTTAGGCTAGGACTCTTATCACACATGTGAAGTTTGGAGCAGATCGGACATAGTATGCCTGAGTTACAACAGTTTCCTCTTTCATGGCGAAACATCAGACTTTGTCAGGCCGCCACGGACACGCCCTTCAACGAAAACTCAAGATCTTTGAAATTTATCATCGCTAAGGTCTTAAGATTAGACTGACAACATATGATGTTGATCTGGTTAAATCTCCATGAGGAGTTAATCACAGTGTAAAACATGTAATTTCCTGTTGCCTGCAGGTGGCGCTATGACTGTAACTGAATATTGTTATGAAGATGTCTTCAGGTCAGGACTCTAATAAAGCATGTGAAGTTTGGGGCAGATCCGACATTGTTTGTCTGAGTTACAACAACTTCCTTTTTCATGGCGAAAACATCAAACTTTGTCAGGCCGCCACGGACATGCCCTTCAGTGAAAACTCTAGATCTTCGCAATTTAACGTCTCAAAGGCCTTTAGATTAGACTGACCAAATATGATGTTGATCTGATTTAAGCTCTAGGAGGAGTTCGTTAAAGTACAACATCTGGAAATGGCAAAAACTGCACAAATTTTGCAAAGAAAATTCAAAATATCTGACTTCCTGTTAGTTTTCAGATTTCACCCCAAGAGACTTTTTTGTAGGTATTGGGCTGTTAGATGTGTGTACCAAATGTCATACCTGTACATGAAACGTAGTGTCAGGGGCACTTCGTTGAAATTTTTTAGGTGGCGCTATCGAGCCATTTTGCCACACTTGATTCTGAAA
Source organism: Chanodichthys erythropterus (assembly GCF_024489055.1). Classification (NCBI taxonomy): domain Eukaryota; kingdom Metazoa; phylum Chordata; class Actinopteri; order Cypriniformes; family Xenocyprididae; genus Chanodichthys; species Chanodichthys erythropterus. The sequence continues at coordinate 39,367 of NW_027125670.1, forward strand.
TCTATATCAGACGTAAATTTTCACCACTTCTGACGCATCTGCAAAGTTTCATGAGTTTTCGAGTATGTTTTGGACCTCAAAAAAGTGATTCACCTTATATGGCGAAACATCAGACTTTGTCGGTCCGCCATGGACACGCCCTTCAACGAAAACTCAAGATCTTTGCAATTTAACATCTCAAAGGCCTTAAGATTAGACTGGCCATATTATGATGTAGATCTGGTTTAATCTCTATGAGGAGTTAATCCCAGTGTAAAACATGTCATTTCCTGTTGCCCCCAGGTGGCGCTATGACTGTAACTGAAATTTGTCATATAGGTGTCTTCAGGTCAGGACTCTAATAAAACATGGGAAGTTTGGGGCAGATCAGACATTGTATGCCCGAGTTACAACAACTTCCTGTTTCATGGCGAAACATCAAACTTTGCCAGGGACAAGCCCTTCAGCGAAAACTCTAGATCTTCGCAATTTAACGTCACAAAGGCCTTTAGATTAGACTGACCAAAAATGACATTGATCTGATTAAATCTCTAGGAGGAGTTCGTTAAAGTACAACGTCTGGAAAATGCAAAAAACGGTGAATTAATTCAAAATATCTGACTTCCTGTTTGGTTTCGGATTTCGCTCCAAGAGAATTTTTTGTAGGTACTGGGCTGTTAAATGTGTGTACCAAATTTCAAACCCCTAGTGTTATGTAGCGAGCGGGGCTGTACGTTAGATGGCGCTATCGAGCCATTTTGCCACACCCAATTCCGAAACCCATAACAGACGTAAATTTTCACCACTTCTGACGCGTGTGCAAAGTTTCGTGAGTTTTCGAGCACGTTTAGGCCCTCTCAAATGCGATTCATTTTGGAGAATAATAATAATAATAATAATAAATATAGCTGCGAGCAGCGATGGCGGGCCCAAGCCCGGTGGCACCGCCACCCCGGTGGCTTCAGGGCAACTGTGCACAGCGGGCAATAGGCACTTAAAATGGTTAAACATCAAAGGACTATGTCAAATTCACTCCACATTTACTGCACTACAAGGTGCCGCTATAGAGCCCCTCCTCCCTGCCCATTTTCAAAGGATTACATGTGCCAAGTTTTAACATTATTCTGATGAATTTTGAAGCAAATCAGGTAAAAATAAGAGAGTGATCTCAATGTATGCTGAAAGTGACACATTTTCTGCTTCCAGTTGGTGGCGCTATGACTTTGAATCACAACAGTCAAATCCATGTGATCAGCCTTGTACAACGAAGACTAAGCCAAAGTTTCATCAAAATCAATTAATGTATGCAGAAGTTATAACACTTTGTTTCCCTTTTCTTGCCATAAATTCGTTGCCTCGCCACGGCCAAACCGTTTGAGATATCCAAAATCCGTTTGCAATTAAACAACTTCAATGTGTTAGCAACAAGTTAAAAAAGCTTGGTGTAAATTGGATAAACCCTGTAGGAGTAGTAGTATAAAATTCATAGCCTGTTTTTTCAAAAAATTAACATTCAAACCAAAATAGCTGACTTCCTGTTGGTCGGAGCTAATGAATGTAAATTAGAAAATTGTCCGGCTTGATGAGAATAATATGTGTACCGAGTTTGGTGACTGTAGGAAAAACTAACCGCCCCACTTTTGTCAAAAGGTGGCGCTACTGAGCCCCTCCACCACGCCCATTTCTATGGCTTTGTCCATGTCTACTGGTTGACAATATTGATGTGTGTGTCGAGTTTCATGCAATTTGAAGCATGTTAAGAGCCTCAAAAACACTCAAGAATATTCTTACAGTTTGACCTGTTGCCATGGCAACAATATTTCAAATATCAAAAATCCTGTCATAGGTCTACATCTGCTGTGTATTGACATTACACTGATGAAGTTTGAAGCAAATCAGGTAAAAATAAGAGGGTGATCTCAAAGCATTTTAAAAGTGATACACTTCTTGCTGCCATTTGGTGGCGCTATAACTTTGACTCACAATAGTTACATCCATGTGATCAGACTACTACAACCAACACACTCCTGAAGTTTCATAAACATCAATCAATGTATGCAGAAGTTATAACACATTTCCTGTTTCCCTTTTCTCGCCATAAATTCGTTGCCTCACCACGGCCAAACCGTTTGAGATATCCAAAATCCGTTTGCAATTAAACAACTTCAATGTGTTCGCAACAAGTTAAAAAAAGCTTGGTGTAAATTGGATAAACCCTGTAGGAGTAGTAGTATAAAATTCATAGCCTGTTTTTTCAAAAAATTAACATTCAAACCAAAATAGCTGACTTCCTGTTGGTCGGAGCTAATGAATGTAAATTAGAAAATTGTCCGGCTTGATGAGAATAATATGTGTACCGAGTTTGGTGACTGTAGGAAAAACTAACCCCCACTTTTGTCAAAAGGTGGCGCTACTGAGCCCCTCCACCACGCCCATTTCTATGGCTTTGTCCATGTCTACTGGTTGACAATATTGATGTGTGTGTCGAGTTTCATGCAATTTGAAGCATGTTAAGAGCCTCAAAAACACTCAAGAATATTATTACAGTTTGACCTGTTGCCATGGCAACAATATTTCAAATATCAAAAATCCTGTCATAGGTCTACATCTGCTGTGTATTGACATTACACTGATGAAGTTTGAAGCAAATCAGGTAAAAATAAGAGGGTGATCTCAAAACATTTCAAAAAGTGATACACTTCCTGCTGCCAGTTGGTGGCGCTATAACTTTGACTCACAATAGTCACATCCATGTGATCAGACTCCTATAACGAACACACTCGTGAAGTTTCATAAAGATCAATATATGTATTAAGACGTTATAACACATTTCCTGTTTCCTTTTTCTCGCCATAAATTCGTTGCCTCGCCACGGCCAAACCGTTCGAGATATCAAAAATCCCCTGGCAATTTTTAATCATCAGTGTCTTGACTTCATGCTGACCGAGTTTGGTGGCGATCGGATTAATCGTCTAGGAGGAGTATATCAAATTCCAGAGCATGCGTTTTTCAAACAACCCTTAATAGCTGACTTCCTGTTGGCGTGGCGATTAACTTAGAGCGCGAAAGTTGTTCGGCCCGATGAGGTCTATATGTGTACCGAGTTTCATACTAATACGTGCAAGCATGTTTAATATATGGACCAAATTTTCAGACTTTTTTCAAGGGGGCGCTGTCGAGCCCCCCTGCCACGCCCGGGTACCAGCCTCTCCGGCGTCCTAATGGCCGCGGATTCCAATGTGTGTGCCAATTTTCAAGAGTTTTTGAGCATGTTAAGGCCCCCAAAAAGCCCCGGAAGACGGAAAAAAAAAAATAATAATCCTTAGAAGAACAAGAGGGCCCTGCGCGAATTTTCGCTTGGGCCCTAATAATCCTTAGAAGAACAAGAGGGCCCTGCGCAAATTTTCGCTTGGGCCCTAATTAAAGCTGCAAGCAGCGTTGAGAGGGCCCTCGCACCCGGGCTCACCGCCACCCGTCGGCCTCAGGAAAACAGTGAACAGTGGGCGTCATGCATTTAAGTGAGTGAATACAGGAGAATTATGCCAAAGTCATTTCGAAATGCCACACTTCCTGCGGCCAACAGGTGGCGCTTTCACCATAACTGAATTTTTCCATGTTAATGTCTTCAGCCCAGGACTATTTTCGAACATGTGAAGTTTGAAGCAGATCGGACATTGTATGTCTGAGTTACATTAACTTCCTGTTTCTTTCGTGGCGTTAATCGCATAAATTAGCACTCAGCCAAGTGTTGCATGATTTAACGTGTTTCTAGCATGTCTGGTACTTCGTGGCATGATGAAATGTGACTCTGGTAGTGAATTACAGTATAAAGCATGCCACTTCCTGTTGCCAGCAGGTGGCGCTATGACTAACTGAATATTATCATATAGACGTCTTTAGGCTAGGACTCTTATCACACATGTGAAGTTTGGAGCAGATCGGACATAGTATGCCTGAGTTACAACAGTTTCCTCTTTCATGGCGAAACATCAGACTTTGTCAGGCCGCCACGGACACGCCCTTCAACGAAAACTCAAGATCTTTGAAATTTATCATCGCTAAGGTCTTAAGATTAGACTGACAACATATGATGTTGATCTGGTTAAATCTCCATGAGGAGTTAATCACAGTGTAAAACATGTAATTTCCTGTTGCCTGCAGGTGGCGCTATGACTGTAACTGAATATTGTTATGAAGATGTCTTCAGGTCAGGACTCTAATAAAGCATGTGAAGTTTGGGGCAGATCCGACATTGTTTGTCTGAGTTACAACAACTTCCTTTTTCATGGCGAAAACATCAAACTTTGTCAGGCCGCCACGGACATGCCCTTCAGTGAAAACTCTAGATCTTCGCAATTTAACGTCTCAAAGGCCTTTAGATTAGACTGACCAAATATGATGTTGATCTGATTTAAGCTCTAGGAGGAGTTCGTTAAAGTACAACATCTGGAAATGGCAAAAACTGCACAAATTTTGCAAAGAAAATTCAAAATATCTGACTTCCTGTTAGTTTTCAGATTTCACCCCAAGAGACTTTTTTGTAGGTATTGGGCTGTTAGATGTGTGTACCAAATGTCATACCTGTACATGAAACGTAGTGTCAGGGGCACTTCGTTGAAATTTTTTAGGTGGCGCTATCGAGCCATTTTGCCACACTTGATTCTGAAATCTATATCAGACGTAAATTTTCACCACTTCTGACGCATCTGCAAAGTTTCATGAGTTTTCGAGTATGTTTTGGACCTCAAAAAAGTGATTCACCTTATATGGCGAAACATCAGACTTTGTCGGTCCGCCATGGACACGCCCTTCAACGAAAACTCAAGATCTTTGCAATTTAACATCTCAAAGGCCTTAAGATTAGACTGGCCATATTATGATGTAGATCTGGTTTAATCTCTATGAGGAGTTAATCCCAGTGTAAAACATGTCATTTCCTGTTGCCCCCAGGTGGCGCTATGACTGTAACTGAAATTTGTCATATAGGTGTCTTCAGGTCAGGACTCTAATAAAACATGGGAAGTTTGGGGCAGATCAGACATTGTATGCCCGAGTTACAACAACTTCCTGTTTCATGGCGAAACATCAAACTTTGCCAGGGACAAGCCCTTCAGCGAAAACTCTAGATCTTCGCAATTTAACGTCACAAAGGCCTTTAGATTAGACTGACCAAAAATGACATTGATCTGATTAAATCTCTAGGAGGAGTTCGTTAAAGTACAACGTCTGGAAAATGCAAAAAACGGTGAATTAATTCAAAATATCTGACTTCCTGTTTGGTTTCGGATTTCGCTCCAAGAGAATTTTTTGTAGGTACTGGGCTGTTAAATGTGTGTACCAAATTTCAAACCCCTAGTGTTATGTAGCGAGCGGGGCTGTACGTTAGATGGCGCTATCGAGCCATTTTGCCACACCCAATTCCGAAACCCATAACAGACGTAAATTTTCACCACTTCTGACGCGTGTGCAAAGTTTCGTGAGTTTTCGAGCACGTTTAGGCCCTCTCAAATGCGATTCATTTTGGAGAATAATAATAATAATAATAATAAATATAGCTGCGAGCAGCGATGGCGGGCCCAAGCCCGGTGGCACCGCCACCCCGGTGGCTTCAGGGCAACTGTGCACAGCGGGCAATAGGCACTTAAAATGGTTAAACATCAAAGGACTATGTCAAATTCACTCCACATTTACTGCACTACAAGGTGCCGCTATAGAGCCCCTCCTCCCTGCCCATTTTCAAAGGATTACATGTGCCAAGTTTTAACATTATTCTGATGAATTTTGAAGCAAATCAGGTAAAAATAAGAGAGTGATCTCAATGTATGCTGAAAGTGACACATTTTCTGCTTCCAGTTGGTGGCGCTATGACTTTGAATCACAACAGTCAAATCCATGTGATCAGCCTTGTACAACGAAGACTAAGCCAAAGTTTCATCAAAATCAATTAATGTATGCAGAAGTTATAACACTTTGTTTCCCTTTTCTTGCCATAAATTCGTTGCCTCGCCACGGCCAAACCGTTTGAGATATCCAAAATCCGTTTGCAATTAAACAACTTCAATGTGTTAGCAACAAGTTAAAAAAAGCTTGGTGTAAATTGGATAAACCCTGTAGGAGTAGTAGTATAAAATTCATAGCCTGTTTTTTCAAAAAATTAACATTCAAACCAAAATAGCTGACTTCCTGTTGGTCGGAGCTAATGAATGTAAATTAGAAAATTGTCCGGCTTGATGAGAATAATATGTGTACCGAGTTTGGTGACTGTAGGAAAAACTAACCGCCCCACTTTTGTCAAAAGGTGGCGCTACTGAGCCCCTCCACCACGCCCATTTCTATGGCTTTGTCCATGTCTACTGGTTGACAATATTGATGTGTGTGTCGAGTTTCATGCAATTTGAAGCATGTTAAGAGCCTCAAAAACACTCAAGAATATTCTTACAGTTTGACCTGTTGCCATGGCAACAATATTTCAAATATCAAAAATCCTGTCATAGGTCTACATCTGCTGTGTATTGACATTACACTGATGAAGTTTGAAGCAAATCAGGTAAAAATAAGAGGGTGATCTCAAAGCATTTTAAAAGTGATACACTTCTTGCTGCCATTTGGTGGCGCTATAACTTTGACTCACAATAGTTACATCCATGTGATCAGACTACTACAACCAACACACTCCTGAAGTTTCATAAACATCAATCAATGTATGCAGAAGTTATAACACATTTCCTGTTTCCCTTTTCTCGCCATAAATTCGTTGCCTCACCACGGCCAAACCGTTTGAGATATCCAAAATCCGTTTGCAATTAAACAACTTCAATGTGTTCGCAACAAGTTAAAAAAGCTTGGTGTAAATTGGATAAACCCTGTAGGAGTAGTAGTATAAAATTCATAGCCTGTTTTTTCAAAAAATTAACATTCAAACCAAAATAGCTGACTTCCTGTTGGTCGGAGCTAATGAATGTAAATTAGAAAATTGTCCGGCTTGATGAGAATAATATGTGTACCGAGTTTGGTGACTGTAGGAAAAACTAACCCCCCCACTTTTGTCAAAAGGTGGCGCTACTGAGCCCCTCCACCACGCCCATTTCTATGGCTTTGTCCATGTCTACTGGTTGACAATATTGATGTGTGTGTCGAGTTTCATGCAATTTGAAGCATGTTAAGAGCCTCAAAAACACTCAAGAATATTATTACAGTTTGACCTGTTGCCATGGCAACAATATTTCAAATATCAAAAATCCTGTCATAGGTCTACATCTGCTGTGTATTGACATTACACTGATGAAGTTTGAAGCAAATCAGGTAAAAATAAGAGGGTGATCTCAAAACATTTCAAAAAGTGATACACTTCCTGCTGCCAGTTGGTGGCGCTATAACTTTGACTCACAATAGTCACATCCATGTGATCAGACTCCTATAACGAACACACTCGTGAAGTTTCATAAAGATCAATATATGTATTAAGACGTTATAACACATTTCCTGTTTCCTTTTTCTCGCCATAAATTCGTTGCCTCGCCACGGCCAAACCGTTCGAGATATCAAAAATCCCCTGGCAATTTTTAATCATCAGTGTCTTGACTTCATGCTGACCGAGTTTGGTGGCGATCGGATTAATCGTCTAGGAGGAGTATATCAAATTCCAGAGCATGCGTTTTTCAAACAACCCTTAATAGCTGACTTCCTGTTGGCGTGGCGATTAACTTAGAGCGCGAAAGTTGTTCGGCCCGATGAGGTCTATATGTGTACCGAGTTTCATACTAATACGTGCAAGCATGTTTAATATATGGACCAAATTTTCAGACTTTTTTCAAGGGGGCGCTGTCGAGCCCCCCTGCCACGCCCGGGTACCAGCCTCTCCGGCGTCCTAATGGCCGCGGATTCCAATGTGTGTGCCAATTTTCAAGAGTTTTTGAGCATGTTAAGGCCCCCAAAAAGCCCCGGAAGACGAAAAAAAAAAAAAATAATAATCCTTAGAAGAACAAGAGGGCCCTGCGCGAATTTTCGCTTGGGCCCTAATAATCCTTAGAAGAACAAGAGGGCCCTGCGCAAATTTTCGCTTGGGCCCTAATTAAAGCTGCAAGCAGCGTTGAGAGGGCCCTCGCACCCGGGCTCACCGCCACCCGTCGGCCTCAGGAAAACAGTGAACAGTGGGCGTCATGCATTTAAGTGAGTGAATACAGGAGAATTATGCCAAAGTCATTTCGAAATGCCACACTTCCTGCGGCCAACAGGTGGCGCTTTCACCATAACTGAATTTTTCCATGTTAATGTCTTCAGCCCAGGACTATTTTCGAACATGTGAAGTTTGAAGCAGATCGGACATTGTATGTCTGAGTTACATTAACTTCCTGTTTCTTTCGTGGCGTTAATCGCATAAATTAGCACTCAGCCAAGTGTTGCATGATTTAACGTGTTTCTAGCATGTCTGGTACTTCGTGGCATGATGAAATGTGACTCTGGTAGTGAATTACAGTATAAAGCATGCCACTTCCTGTTGCCAGCAGGTGGCGCTATGACTAACTGAATATTATCATATAGACGTCTTTAGGCTAGGACTCTTATCACACATGTGAAGTTTGGAGCAGATCGGACATAGTATGCCTGAGTTACAACAGTTTCCTCTTTCATGGCGAAACATCAGACTTTGTCAGGCCGCCACGGACACGCCCTTCAACGAAAACTCAAGATCTTTGAAATTTATCATCGCTAAGGTCTTAAGATTAGACTGACAACATATGATGTTGATCTGGTTAAATCTCCATGAGGAGTTAATCACAGTGTAAAACATGTAATTTCCTGTTGCCTGCAGGTGGCGCTATGACTGTAACTGAATATTGTTATGAAGATGTCTTCAGGTCAGGACTCTAATAAAGCATGTGAAGTTTGGGGCAGATCCGACATTGTTTGTCTGAGTTACAACAACTTCCTTTTTCATGGCGAAAACATCAAACTTTGTCAGGCCGCCACGGACATGCCCTTCAGTGAAAACTCTAGATCTTCGCAATTTAACGTCTCAAAGGCCTTTAGATTAGACTGACCAAATATGATGTTGATCTGATTTAAGCTCTAGGAGGAGTTCGTTAAAGTACAACATCTGGAAATGGCAAAAACTGCACAAATTTTGCAAAGAAAATTCAAAATATCTGACTTCCTGTTAGTTTTCAGATTTCACCCCAAGAGACTTTTTTGTAGGTATTGGGCTGTTAGATGTGTGTACCAAATGTCATACCTGTACATGAAACGTAGTGTCAGGGGCACTTCGTTGAAATTTTTTAGGTGGCGCTATCGAGCCATTTTGCCACACTTGATTCTGAAATCTATATCAGACGTAAATTTTCACCACTTCTGACGCATCTGCAAAGTTTCATGAGTTTTCGAGTATGTTTTGGACCTCAAAAAAGTGATTCACCTTATATGGCGAAACATCAGACTTTGTCGGTCCGCCATGGACACGCCCTTCAACGAAAACTCAAGATCTTTGCAATTTAACATCTCAAAGGCCTTAAGATTAGACTGGCCATATTATGATGTAGATCTGGTTTAATCTCTATGAGGAGTTAATCCCAGTGTAAAACATGTCATTTCCTGTTGCCCCCAGGTGGCGCTATGACTGTAACTGAAATTTGTCATATAGGTGTCTTCAGGTCAGGACTCTAATAAAACATGGGAAGTTTGGGGCAGATCAGACATTGTATGCCCGAGTTACAACAACTTCCTGTTTCATGGCGAAACATCAAACTTTGCCAGGGACAAGCCCTTCAGCGAAAACTCTAGATCTTCGCAATTTAACGTCACAAAGGCCTTTAGATTAGACTGACCAAAAATGACATTGATCTGATTAAATCTCTAGGAGGAGTTCGTTAAAGTACAACGTCTGGAAAATGCAAAAAACGGTGAATTAATTCAAAATATCTGACTTCCTGTTTGGTTTCGGATTTCGCTCCAAGAGAATTTTTTGTAGGTACTGGGCTGTTAAATGTGTGTACCAAATTTCAAACCCCTAGTGTTATGTAGCGAGCGGGGCTGTACGTTAGATGGCGCTATCGAGCCATTTTGCCACACCCAATTCCGAAACCCATAACAGACGTAAATTTTCACCACTTCTGACGCGTGTGCAAAGTTTCGTGAGTTTTCGAGCACGTTTAGGCCCTCTCAAATGCGATTCATTTTGGAGAATAATAATAATAATAATAATAAATATAGCTGCGAGCAGCGATGGCGGGCCCAAGCCCGGTGGCACCGCCACCCCGGTGGCTTCAGGGCAACTGTGCACAGCGGGCAATAGGCACTTAAAATGGTTAAACATCAAAGGACTATGTCAAATTCACTCCACATTTACTGCACTACAAGGTGCCGCTATAGAGCCCCTCCTCCCTGCCCATTTTCAAAGGATTACATGTGCCAAGTTTTAACATTATTCTGATGAATTTTGAAGCAAATCAGGTAAAAATAAGAGAGTGATCTCAATGTATGCTGAAAGTGACACATTTTCTGCTTCCAGTTGGTGGCGCTATGACTTTGAATCACAACAGTCAAATCCATGTGATCAGCCTTGTACAACGAAGACTAAGCCAAAGTTTCATCAAAATCAATTAATGTATGCAGAAGTTATAACACTTTGTTTCCCTTTTCTTGCCATAAATTCGTTGCCTCGCCACGGCCAAACCGTTTGAGATATCCAAAATCCGTTTGCAATTAAACAACTTCAATGTGTTAGCAACAAGTTAAAAAAAGCTTGGTGTAAATTGGATAAACCCTGTAGGAGTAGTAGTATAAAATTCATAGCCTGTTTTTTCAAAAAATTAACATTCAAACCAAAATAGCTGACTTCCTGTTGGTCGGAGCTAATGAATGTAAATTAGAAAATTGTCCGGCTTGATGAGAATAATATGTGTACCGAGTTTGGTGACTGTAGGAAAAACTAACCGCCCCACTTTTGTCAAAAGGTGGCGCTACTGAGCCCCTCCACCACGCCCATTTCTATGGCTTTGTCCATGTCTACTGGTTGACAATATTGATGTGTGTGTCGAGTTTCATGCAATTTGAAGCATGTTAAGAGCCTCAAAAACACTCAAGAATATTCTTACAGTTTGACCTGTTGCCATGGCAACAATATTTCAAATATCAAAAATCCTGTCATAGGTCTACATCTGCTGTGTATTGACATTACACTGATGAAGTTTGAAGCAAATCAGGTAAAAATAAGAGGGTGATCTCAAAGCATTTTAAAAGTGATACACTTCTTGCTGCCATTTGGTGGCGCTATAACTTTGACTCACAATAGTTACATCCATGTGATCAGACTACTACAACCAACACACTCCTGAAGTTTCATAAACATCAATCAATGTATGCAGAAGTTATAACACATTTCCTGTTTCCCTTTTCTCGCCATAAATTCGTTGCCTCACCACGGCCAAACCGTTTGAGATATCCAAAATCCGTTTGCAATTAAACAACTTCAATGTGTTCGCAACAAGTTAAAAAAAGCTTGGTGTAAATTGGATAAACCCTGTAGGAGTAGTAGTATAAAATTCATAGCCTGTTTTTTCAAAAAATTAACATTCAAACCAAAATAGCTGACTTCCTGTTGGTCGGAGCTAATGAATGTAAATTAGAAAATTGTCCGGCTTGATGAGAATAATATGTGTACCGAGTTTGGTGACTGTAGGAAAAACTAACCCCCCCACTTTTGTCAAAAGGTGGCGCTACTGAGCCCCTCCACCACGCCCATTTCTATGGCTTTGTCCATGTCTACTGGTTGACAATATTGATGTGTGTGTCGAGTTTCATGCAATTTGAAGCATGTTAAGAGCCTCAAAAACACTCAAGAATATTATTACAGTTTGACCTGTTGCCATGGCAACAATATTTCAAATATCAAAAATCCTGTCATAGGTCTACATCTGCTGTGTATTGACATTACACTGATGAAGTTTGAAGCAAATCAGGTAAAAATAAGAGGGTGATCTCAAAACATTTCAAAAAGTGATACACTTCCTGCTGCCAGTTGGTGGCGCTATAACTTTGACTCACAATAGTCACATCCATGTGATCAGACTCCTATAACGAACACACTCGTGAAGTTTCATAAAGATCAATATATGTATTAAGACGTTATAACACATTTCCTGTTTCCTTTTTCTCGCCATAAATTCGTTGCCTCGCCACGGCCAAACCGTTCGAGATATCAAAAATCCCCTGGCAATTTTTAATCATCAGTGTCTTGACTTCATGCTGACCGAGTTTGGTGGCGATCGGATTAATCGTCTAGGAGGAGTATATCAAATTCCAGAGCATGCGTTTTTCAAACAACCCTTAATAGCTGACTTCCTGTTGGCGTGGCGATTAACTTAGAGCGCGAAAGTTGTTCGGCCCGATGAGGTCTATATGTGTACCGAGTTTCATACTAATACGTGCAAGCATGTTTAATATATGGACCAAATTTTCAGACTTTTTTCAAGGGGGCGCTGTCGAGCCCCCCTGCCACGCCCGGGTACCAGCCTCTCCGGCGTCCTAATGGCCGCGGATTCCAATGTGTGTGCCAATTTTCAAGAGTTTTTGAGCATGTTAAGGCCCCCAAAAAGCCCCGGAAGACGGAAAAAAAAAAAAATAATAATCCTTAGAAGAACAAGAGGGCCCTGCGCGAATTTTCGCTTGGGCCCTAATAATCCTTAGAAGAACAAGAGGGCCCTGCGCAAATTTTCGCTTGGGCCCTAATTAAAGCTGCAAGCAGCGTTGAGAGGGCCCTCGCACCCGGGCTCACCGCCACCCGTCGGCCTCAGGAAAACAGTGAACAGTGGGCGTCATGCATTTAAGTGAGTGAATACAGGAGAATTATGCCAAAGTCATTTCGAAATGCCACACTTCCTGCGGCCAACAGGTGGCGCTTTCACCATAACTGAATTTTTCCATGTTAATGTCTTCAGCCCAGGACTATTTTCGAACATGTGAAGTTTGAAGCAGATCGGACATTGTATGTCTGAGTTACATTAACTTCCTGTTTCTTTCGTGGCGTTAATCGCATAAATTAGCACTCAGCCAAGTGTTGCATGATTTAACGTGTTTCTAGCATGTCTGGTACTTCGTGGCATGATGAAATGTGACTCTGGTAGTGAATTACAGTATAAAGCATGCCACTTCCTGTTGCCAGCAGGTGGCGCTATGACTAACTGAATATTATCATATAGACGTCTTTAGGCTAGGACTCTTATCACACATGTGAAGTTTGGAGCAGATCGGACATAGTATGCCTGAGTTACAACAGTTTCCTCTTTCATGGCGAAACATCAGACTTTGTCAGGCCGCCACGGACACGCCCTTCAACGAAAACTCAAGATCTTTGAAATTTATCATCGCTAAGGTCTTAAGATTAGACTGACAACATATGATGTTGATCTGGTTAAATCTCCATGAGGAGTTAATCACAGTGTAAAACATGTAATTTCCTGTTGCCTGCAGGTGGCGCTATGACTGTAACTGAATATTGTTATGAAGATGTCTTCAGGTCAGGACTCTAATAAAGCATGTGAAGTTTGGGGCAGATCCGACATTGTTTGTCTGAGTTACAACAACTTCCTTTTTCATGGCGAAAACATCAAACTTTGTCAGGCCGCCACGGACATGCCCTTCAGTGAAAACTCTAGATCTTCGCAATTTAACGTCTCAAAGGCCTTTAGATTAGACTGACCAAATATGATGTTGATCTGATTTAAGCTCTAGGAGGAGTTCGTTAAAGTACAACATCTGGAAATGGCAAAAACTGCACAAATTTTGCAAAGAAAATTCAAAATATCTGACTTCCTGTTAGTTTTCAGATTTCACCCCAAGAGACTTTTTTGTAGGTATTGGGCTGTTAGATGTGTGTACCAAATGTCATAGCTGTACATGAAACGTAGTGTCAGGGGCACTTCGTTGAAATTTTTTAGGTGGCGCTATCGAGCCATTTTGCCACACTTGATTCTGAAATCTATATCAGACGTAAATTTTCACCACTTCTGACGCATCTGCAAAGTTTCATGAGTTTTCGAGTATGTTTTGGACCTCAAAAAAGTGATTCACCTTATATGGCGAAACATCAGACTTTGTCGGTCCGCCATGGACACGCCCTTCAACGAAAACTCAAGATCTTTGCAATTTAACATCTCAAAGGCCTTAAGATTAGACTGGCCATATTATGATGTAGATCTGGTTTAATCTCTATGAGGAGTTAATCCCAGTGTAAAACATGTCATTTCCTGTTGCCCCCAGGTGGCGCTATGACTGTAACTGAAATTTGTCATATAGGTGTCTTCAGGTCAGGACTCTAATAAAACATGGGAAGTTTGGGGCAGATCAGACATTGTATGCCCGAGTTACAACAACTTCCTGTTTCATGGCGAAACATCAAACTTTGCCAGGGACAAGCCCTTCAGCGAAAACTCTAGATCTTCGCAATTTAACGTCACAAAGGCCTTTAGATTAGACTGACCAAAAATGACATTGATCTGATTAAATCTCTAGGAGGAGTTCGTTAAAGTACAACGTCTGGAAAATGCAAAAAACGGTGAATTAATTCAAAATATCTGACTTCCTGTTTGGTTTCGGATTTCGCTCCAAGAGAATTTTTTGTAGGTACTGGGCTGTTAAATGTGTGTACCAAATTTCAAACCCCTAGTGTTATGTAGCGAGCGGGGCTGTACGTTAGATGGCGCTATCGAGCCATTTTGCCACACCCAATTCCGAAACCCATAACAGACGTAAATTTTCACCACTTCTGACGCGTGTGCAAAGTTTCGTGAGTTTTCGAGCACGTTTAGGCCCTCTCAAATGCGATTCATTTTGGAGAATAATAATAATAATAATAATAAATATAGCTGCGAGCAGCGATGGCGGGCCCAAGCCCGGTGGCACCGCCACCCCGGTGGCTTCAGGGCAACTGTGCACAGCGGGCAATAGGCACTTAAAATGGTTAAACATCAAAGGACTATGTCAAATTCACTCCACATTTACTGCACTACAAGGTGCCGCTATAGAGCCCCTCCTCCCTGCCCATTTTCAAAGGATTACATGTGCCAAGTTTTAACATTATTCTGATGAATTTTGAAGCAAATCAGGTAAAAATAAGAGAGTGATCTCAATGTATGCTGAAAGTGACACATTTTCTGCTTCCAGTTGGTGGCGCTATGACTTTGAATCACAACAGTCAAATCCATGTGATCAGCCTTGTACAACGAAGACTAAGCCAAAGTTTCATCAAAATCAATTAATGTATGCAGAAGTTATAACACTTTGTTTCCCTTTTCTTGCCATAAATTCGTTGCCTCGCCACGGCCAAACCGTTTGAGATATCCAAAATCCGTTTGCAATTAAACAACTTCAATGTGTTAGCAACAAGTTAAAAAAAGCTTGGTGTAAATTGGATAAACCCTGTAGGAGTAGTAGTATAAAATTCATAGCCTGTTTTTTCAAAAAATTAACATTCAAACCAAAATAGCTGACTTCCTGTTGGTCGGAGCTAATGAATGTAAATTAGAAAATTGTCCGGCTTGATGAGAATAATATGTGTACCGAGTTTGGTGACTGTAGGAAAAACTAACCGCCCCACTTTTGTCAAAAGGTGGCGCTACTGAGCCCCTCCACCACGCCCATTTCTATGGCTTTGTCCATGTCTACTGGTTGACAATATTGATGTGTGTGTCGAGTTTCATGCAATTTGAAGCATGTTAAGAGCCTCAAAAACACTCAAGAATATTCTTACAGTTTGACCTGTTGCCATGGCAACAATATTTCAAATATCAAAAATCCTGTCATAGGTCTACATCTGCTGTGTATTGACATTACACTGATGAAGTTTGAAGCAAATCAGGTAAAAATAAGAGGGTGATCTCAAAGCATTTTAAAAGTGATACACTTCTTGCTGCCATTTGGTGGCGCTATAACTTTGACTCACAATAGTTACATCCATGTGATCAGACTACTACAACCAACACACTCCTGAAGTTTCATAAACATCAATCAATGTATGCAGAAGTTATAACACATTTCCTGTTTCCCTTTTCTCGCCATAAATTCGTTGCCTCACCACGGCCAAACCGTTTGAGATATCCAAAATCCGTTTGCAATTAAACAACTTCAATGTGTTCGCAACAAGTTAAAAAAAGCTTGGTGTAAATTGGATAAACCCTGTAGGAGTAGTAGTATAAAATTCATAGCCTGTTTTTTCAAAAAATTAACATTCAAACCAAAATAGCTGACTTCCTGTTGGTCGGAGCTAATGAATGTAAATTAGAAAATTGTCCGGCTTGATGAGAATAATATGTGTACCGAGTTTGGTGACTGTAGGAAAAACTAACCCCCCCACTTTTGTCAAAAGGTGGCGCTACTGAGCCCCTCCACCACGCCCATTTCTATGGCTTTGTCCATGTCTACTGGTTGACAATATTGATGTGTGTGTCGAGTTTCATGCAATTTGAAGCATGTTAAGAGCCTCAAAAACACTCAAGAATATTATTACAGTTTGACCTGTTGCCATGGCAACAATATTTCAAATATCAAAAATCCTGTCATAGGTCTACATCTGCTGTGTATTGACATTACACTGATGAAGTTTGAAGCAAATCAGGTAAAAATAAGAGGGTGATCTCAAAACATTTCAAAAAGTGATACACTTCCTGCTGCCAGTTGGTGGCGCTATAACTTTGACTCACAATAGTCACATCCATGTGATCAGACTCCTATAACGAACACACTCGTGAAGTTTCATAAAGATCAATATATGTATTAAGACGTTATAACACATTTCCTGTTTCCTTTTTCTCGCCATAAATTCGTTGCCTCGCCACGGCCAAACCGTTCGAGATATCAAAAATCCCCTGGCAATTTTTAATCATCAGTGTCTTGACTTCATGCTGACCGAGTTTGGTGGCGATCGGATTAATCGTCTAGGAGGAGTATATCAAATTCCAGAGCATGCGTTTTTCAAACAACCCTTAATAGCTGACTTCCTGTTGGCGTGGCGATTAACTTAGAGCGCGAAAGTTGTTCGGCCCGATGAGGTCTATATGTGTACCGAGTTTCATACTAATACGTGCAAGCATGTTTAATATATGGACCAAATTTTCAGACTTTTTTCAAGGGGGCGCTGTCGAGCCCCCCTGCCACGCCCGGGTACCAGCCTCTCCGGCGTCCTAATGGCCGCGGATTCCAATGTGTGTGCCAATTTTCAAGAGTTTTTGAGCATGTTAAGGCCCCCAAAAAGCCCCGGAAGACGGAAAAAAAAAAAATAATAATCCTTAGAAGAACAAGAGGGCCCTGCGCGAATTTTCGCTTGGGCCCTAATAATCCTTAGAAGAACAAGAGGGCCCTGCGCAAATTTTCGCTTGGGCCCTAATTAAAGCTGCAAGCAGCGTTGAGAGGGCCCTCGCACCCGGGCTCACCGCCACCCGTCGGCCTCAGGAAAACAGTGAACAGTGGGCGTCATGCATTTAAGTGAGTGAATACAGGAGAATTATGCCAAAGTCATTTCGAAATGCCACACTTCCTGCGGCCAACAGGTGGCGCTTTCACCATAACTGAATTTTTCCATGTTAATGTCTTCAGCCCAGGACTATTTTCGAACATGTGAAGTTTGAAGCAGATCGGACATTGTATGTCTGAGTTACATTAACTTCCTGTTTCTTTCGTGGCGTTAATCGCATAAATTAGCACTCAGCCAAGTGTTGCATGATTTAACGTGTTTCTAGCATGTCTGGTACTTCGTGGCATGATGAAATGTGACTCTGGTAGTGAATTACAGTATAAAGCATGCCACTTCCTGTTGCCAGCAGGTGGCGCTATGACTAACTGAATATTATCATATAGACGTCTTTAGGCTAGGACTCTTATCACACATGTGAAGTTTGGAGCAGATCGGACATAGTATGCCTGAGTTACAACAGTTTCCTCTTTCATGGCGAAACATCAGACTTTGTCAGGCCGCCACGGACACGCCCTTCAACGAAAACTCAAGATCTTTGAAATTTATCATCGCTAAGGTCTTAAGATTAGACTGACAACATATGATGTTGATCTGGTTAAATCTCCATGAGGAGTTAATCACAGTGTAAAACATGTAATTTCCTGTTGCCTGCAGGTGGCGCTATGACTGTAACTGAATATTGTTATGAAGATGTCTTCAGGTCAGGACTCTAATAAAGCATGTGAAGTTTGGGGCAGATCCGACATTGTTTGTCTGAGTTACAACAACTTCCTTTTTCATGGCGAAAACATCAAACTTTGTCAGGCCGCCACGGACATGCCCTTCAGTGAAAACTCTAGATCTTCGCAATTTAACGTCTCAAAGGCCTTTAGATTAGACTGACCAAATATGATGTTGATCTGATTTAAGCTCTAGGAGGAGTTCGTTAAAGTACAACATCTGGAAATGGCAAAAACTGCACAAATTTTGCAAAGAAAATTCAAAATATCTGACTTCCTGTTAGTTTTCAGATTTCACCCCAAGAGACTTTTTTGTAGGTATTGGGCTGTTAGATGTGTGTACCAAATGTCATAGCTGTACATGAAACGTAGTGTCAGGGGCACTTCGTTGAAATTTTTTAGGTGGCGCTATCGAGCCATTTTGCCACACTTGATTCTGAAATCTATATCAGACGTAAATTTTCACCACTTCTGACGCATCTGCAAAGTTTCATGAGTTTTCGAGTATGTTTTGGACCTCAAAAAAGTGATTCACCTTATATGGCGAAACATCAGACTTTGTCGGTCCGCCATGGACACGCCCTTCAACGAAAACTCAAGATCTTTGCAATTTAACATCTCAAAGGCCTTAAGATTAGACTGGCCATATTATGATGTAGATCTGGTTTAATCTCTATGAGGAGTTAATCCCAGTGTAAAACATGTCATTTCCTGTTGCCCCCAGGTGGCGCTATGACTGTAACTGAAATTTGTCATATAGGTGTCTTCAGGTCAGGACTCTAATAAAACATGGGAAGTTTGGGGCAGATCAGACATTGTATGCCCGAGTTACAACAACTTCCTGTTTCATGGCGAAACATCAAACTTTGCCAGGGACAAGCCCTTCAGCGAAAACTCTAGATCTTCGCAATTTAACGTCACAAAGGCCTTTAGATTAGACTGACCAAAAATGACATTGATCTGATTAAATCTCTAGGAGGAGTTCGTTAAAGTACAACGTCTGGAAAATGCAAAAAACGGTGAATTAATTCAAAATATCTGACTTCCTGTTTGGTTTCGGATTTCGCTCCAAGAGAATTTTTTGTAGGTACTGGGCTGTTAAATGTGTGTACCAAATTTCAAACCCCTAGTGTTATGTAGCGAGCGGGGCTGTACGTTAGATGGCGCTATCGAGCCATTTTGCCACACCCAATTCCGAAACCCATAACAGACGTAAATTTTCACCACTTCTGACGCGTGTGCAAAGTTTCGTGAGTTTTCGAGCACGTTTAGGCCCTCTCAAATGCGATTCATTTTGGAGAATAATAATAATAATAATAATAAATATAGCTGCGAGCAGCGATGGCGGGCCCAAGCCCGGTG
This sequence comes from Chanodichthys erythropterus, assembly GCF_024489055.1. NCBI lineage: Eukaryota > Metazoa > Chordata > Actinopteri > Cypriniformes > Xenocyprididae > Chanodichthys > Chanodichthys erythropterus. The sequence continues at coordinate 58,888 of NW_027125670.1, forward strand.
GCACCGCCACCCCGGTGGCTTCAGGGCAACTGTGCACAGCGGGCAATAGGCACTTAAAATGGTTAAACATCAAAGGACTATGTCAAATTCACTCCACATTTACTGCACTACAAGGTGCCGCTATAGAGCCCCTCCTCCCTGCCCATTTTCAAAGGATTACATGTGCCAAGTTTTAACATTATTCTGATGAATTTTGAAGCAAATCAGGTAAAAATAAGAGAGTGATCTCAATGTATGCTGAAAGTGACACATTTTCTGCTTCCAGTTGGTGGCGCTATGACTTTGAATCACAACAGTCAAATCCATGTGATCAGCCTTGTACAACGAAGACTAAGCCAAAGTTTCATCAAAATCAATTAATGTATGCAGAAGTTATAACACTTTGTTTCCCTTTTCTTGCCATAAATTCGTTGCCTCGCCACGGCCAAACCGTTTGAGATATCCAAAATCCGTTTGCAATTAAACAACTTCAATGTGTTAGCAACAAGTTAAAAAAAGCTTGGTGTAAATTGGATAAACCCTGTAGGAGTAGTAGTATAAAATTCATAGCCTGTTTTTTCAAAAAATTAACATTCAAACCAAAATAGCTGACTTCCTGTTGGTCGGAGCTAATGAATGTAAATTAGAAAATTGTCCGGCTTGATGAGAATAATATGTGTACCGAGTTTGGTGACTGTAGGAAAAACTAACCGCCCCACTTTTGTCAAAAGGTGGCGCTACTGAGCCCCTCCACCACGCCCATTTCTATGGCTTTGTCCATGTCTACTGGTTGACAATATTGATGTGTGTGTCGAGTTTCATGCAATTTGAAGCATGTTAAGAGCCTCAAAAACACTCAAGAATATTCTTACAGTTTGACCTGTTGCCATGGCAACAATATTTCAAATATCAAAAATCCTGTCATAGGTCTACATCTGCTGTGTATTGACATTACACTGATGAAGTTTGAAGCAAATCAGGTAAAAATAAGAGGGTGATCTCAAAGCATTTTAAAAGTGATACACTTCTTGCTGCCATTTGGTGGCGCTATAACTTTGACTCACAATAGTTACATCCATGTGATCAGACTACTACAACCAACACACTCCTGAAGTTTCATAAACATCAATCAATGTATGCAGAAGTTATAACACATTTCCTGTTTCCCTTTTCTCGCCATAAATTCGTTGCCTCACCACGGCCAAACCGTTTGAGATATCCAAAATCCGTTTGCAATTAAACAACTTCAATGTGTTCGCAACAAGTTAAAAAAAGCTTGGTGTAAATTGGATAAACCCTGTAGGAGTAGTAGTATAAAATTCATAGCCTGTTTTTTCAAAAAATTAACATTCAAACCAAAATAGCTGACTTCCTGTTGGTCGGAGCTAATGAATGTAAATTAGAAAATTGTCCGGCTTGATGAGAATAATATGTGTACCGAGTTTGGTGACTGTAGGAAAAACTAACCCCCCACTTTTGTCAAAAGGTGGCGCTACTGAGCCCCTCCACCACGCCCATTTCTATGGCTTTGTCCATGTCTACTGGTTGACAATATTGATGTGTGTGTCGAGTTTCATGCAATTTGAAGCATGTTAAGAGCCTCAAAAACACTCAAGAATATTATTACAGTTTGACCTGTTGCCATGGCAACAATATTTCAAATATCAAAAATCCTGTCATAGGTCTACATCTGCTGTGTATTGACATTACACTGATGAAGTTTGAAGCAAATCAGGTAAAAATAAGAGGGTGATCTCAAAACATTTCAAAAAGTGATACACTTCCTGCTGCCAGTTGGTGGCGCTATAACTTTGACTCACAATAGTCACATCCATGTGATCAGACTCCTATAACGAACACACTCGTGAAGTTTCATAAAGATCAATATATGTATTAAGACGTTATAACACATTTCCTGTTTCCTTTTTCTCGCCATAAATTCGTTGCCTCGCCACGGCCAAACCGTTCGAGATATCAAAAATCCCCTGGCAATTTTTAATCATCAGTGTCTTGACTTCATGCTGACCGAGTTTGGTGGCGATCGGATTAATCGTCTAGGAGGAGTATATCAAATTCCAGAGCATGCGTTTTTCAAACAACCCTTAATAGCTGACTTCCTGTTGGCGTGGCGATTAACTTAGAGCGCGAAAGTTGTTCGGCCCGATGAGGTCTATATGTGTACCGAGTTTCATACTAATACGTGCAAGCATGTTTAATATATGGACCAAATTTTCAGACTTTTTTCAAGGGGGCGCTGTCGAGCCCCCCTGCCACGCCCGGGTACCAGCCTCTCCGGCGTCCTAATGGCCGCGGATTCCAATGTGTGTGCCAATTTTCAAGAGTTTTTGAGCATGTTAAGGCCCCCAAAAAGCCCCGGAAGACGGAAAAAAAAAAATAATAATCCTTAGAAGAACAAGAGGGCCCTGCGCGAATTTTCGCTTGGGCCCTAATAATCCTTAGAAGAACAAGAGGGCCCTGCGCAAATTTTCGCTTGGGCCCTAATTAAAGCTGCAAGCAGCGTTGAGAGGGCCCTCGCACCCGGGCTCACCGCCACCCGTCGGCCTCAGGAAAACAGTGAACAGTGGGCGTCATGCATTTAAGTGAGTGAATACAGGAGAATTATGCCAAAGTCATTTCGAAATGCCACACTTCCTGCGGCCAACAGGTGGCGCTTTCACCATAACTGAATTTTTCCATGTTAATGTCTTCAGCCCAGGACTATTTTCGAACATGTGAAGTTTGAAGCAGATCGGACATTGTATGTCTGAGTTACATTAACTTCCTGTTTCTTTCGTGGCGTTAATCGCATAAATTAGCACTCAGCCAAGTGTTGCATGATTTAACGTGTTTCTAGCATGTCTGGTACTTCGTGGCATGATGAAATGTGACTCTGGTAGTGAATTACAGTATAAAGCATGCCACTTCCTGTTGCCAGCAGGTGGCGCTATGACTAACTGAATATTATCATATAGACGTCTTTAGGCTAGGACTCTTATCACACATGTGAAGTTTGGAGCAGATCGGACATAGTATGCCTGAGTTACAACAGTTTCCTCTTTCATGGCGAAACATCAGACTTTGTCAGGCCGCCACGGACACGCCCTTCAACGAAAACTCAAGATCTTTGAAATTTATCATCGCTAAGGTCTTAAGATTAGACTGACAACATATGATGTTGATCTGGTTAAATCTCCATGAGGAGTTAATCACAGTGTAAAACATGTAATTTCCTGTTGCCTGCAGGTGGCGCTATGACTGTAACTGAATATTGTTATGAAGATGTCTTCAGGTCAGGACTCTAATAAAGCATGTGAAGTTTGGGGCAGATCCGACATTGTTTGTCTGAGTTACAACAACTTCCTTTTTCATGGCGAAAACATCAAACTTTGTCAGGCCGCCACGGACATGCCCTTCAGTGAAAACTCTAGATCTTCGCAATTTAACGTCTCAAAGGCCTTTAGATTAGACTGACCAAATATGATGTTGATCTGATTTAAGCTCTAGGAGGAGTTCGTTAAAGTACAACATCTGGAAATGGCAAAAACTGCACAAATTTTGCAAAGAAAATTCAAAATATCTGACTTCCTGTTAGTTTTCAGATTTCACCCCAAGAGACTTTTTTGTAGGTATTGGGCTGTTAGATGTGTGTACCAAATGTCATAGCTGTACATGAAACGTAGTGTCAGGGGCACTTCGTTGAAATTTTTTAGGTGGCGCTATCGAGCCATTTTGCCACACTTGATTCTGAAATCTATATCAGACGTAAATTTTCACCACTTCTGACGCATCTGCAAAGTTTCATGAGTTTTCGAGTATGTTTTGGACCTCAAAAAAGTGATTCACCTTATATGGCGAAACATCAGACTTTGTCGGTCCGCCATGGACACGCCCTTCAACGAAAACTCAAGATCTTTGCAATTTAACATCTCAAAGGCCTTAAGATTAGACTGGCCATATTATGATGTAGATCTGGTTTAATCTCTATGAGGAGTTAATCCCAGTGTAAAACATGTCATTTCCTGTTGCCCCCAGGTGGCGCTATGACTGTAACTGAAATTTGTCATATAGGTGTCTTCAGGTCAGGACTCTAATAAAACATGGGAAGTTTGGGGCAGATCAGACATTGTATGCCCGAGTTACAACAACTTCCTGTTTCATGGCGAAACATCAAACTTTGCCAGGGACAAGCCCTTCAGCGAAAACTCTAGATCTTCGCAATTTAACGTCACAAAGGCCTTTAGATTAGACTGACCAAAAATGACATTGATCTGATTAAATCTCTAGGAGGAGTTCGTTAAAGTACAACGTCTGGAAAATGCAAAAAACGGTGAATTAATTCAAAATATCTGACTTCCTGTTTGGTTTCGGATTTCGCTCCAAGAGAATTTTTTGTAGGTACTGGGCTGTTAAATGTGTGTACCAAATTTCAAACCCCTAGTGTTATGTAGCGAGCGGGGCTGTACGTTAGATGGCGCTATCGAGCCATTTTGCCACACCCAATTCCGAAACCCATAACAGACGTAAATTTTCACCACTTCTGACGCGTGTGCAAAGTTTCGTGAGTTTTCGAGCACGTTTAGGCCCTCTCAAATGCGATTCATTTTGGAGAATAATAATAATAATAATAATAAATATAGCTGCGAGCAGCGATGGCGGGCCCAAGCCCGGTGGCACCGCCACCCCGGTGGCTTCAGGGCAACTGTGCACAGCGGGCAATAGGCACTTAAAATGGTTAAACATCAAAGGACTATGTCAAATTCACTCCACATTTACTGCACTACAAGGTGCCGCTATAGAGCCCCTCCTCCCTGCCCATTTTCAAAGGATTACATGTGCCAAGTTTTAACATTATTCTGATGAATTTTGAAGCAAATCAGGTAAAAATAAGAGAGTGATCTCAATGTATGCTGAAAGTGACACATTTTCTGCTTCCAGTTGGTGGCGCTATGACTTTGAATCACAACAGTCAAATCCATGTGATCAGCCTTGTACAACGAAGACTAAGCCAAAGTTTCATCAAAATCAATTAATGTATGCAGAAGTTATAACACTTTGTTTCCCTTTTCTTGCCATAAATTCGTTGCCTCGCCACGGCCAAACCGTTTGAGATATCCAAAATCCGTTTGCAATTAAACAACTTCAATGTGTTAGCAACAAGTTAAAAAAAGCTTGGTGTAAATTGGATAAACCCTGTAGGAGTAGTAGTATAAAATTCATAGCCTGTTTTTTCAAAAAATTAACATTCAAACCAAAATAGCTGACTTCCTGTTGGTCGGAGCTAATGAATGTAAATTAGAAAATTGTCCGGCTTGATGAGAATAATATGTGTACCGAGTTTGGTGACTGTAGGAAAAACTAACCGCCCCACTTTTGTCAAAAGGTGGCGCTACTGAGCCCCTCCACCACGCCCATTTCTATGGCTTTGTCCATGTCTACTGGTTGACAATATTGATGTGTGTGTCGAGTTTCATGCAATTTGAAGCATGTTAAGAGCCTCAAAAACACTCAAGAATATTCTTACAGTTTGACCTGTTGCCATGGCAACAATATTTCAAATATCAAAAATCCTGTCATAGGTCTACATCTGCTGTGTATTGACATTACACTGATGAAGTTTGAAGCAAATCAGGTAAAAATAAGAGGGTGATCTCAAAGCATTTTAAAAGTGATACACTTCTTGCTGCCATTTGGTGGCGCTATAACTTTGACTCACAATAGTTACATCCATGTGATCAGACTACTACAACCAACACACTCCTGAAGTTTCATAAACATCAATCAATGTATGCAGAAGTTATAACACATTTCCTGTTTCCCTTTTCTCGCCATAAATTCGTTGCCTCACCACGGCCAAACCGTTTGAGATATCCAAAATCCGTTTGCAATTAAACAACTTCAATGTGTTCGCAACAAGTTAAAAAAGCTTGGTGTAAATTGGATAAACCCTGTAGGAGTAGTAGTATAAAATTCATAGCCTGTTTTTTCAAAAAATTAACATTCAAACCAAAATAGCTGACTTCCTGTTGGTCGGAGCTAATGAATGTAAATTAGAAAATTGTCCGGCTTGATGAGAATAATATGTGTACCGAGTTTGGTGACTGTAGGAAAAACTAACCCCCCACTTTTGTCAAAAGGTGGCGCTACTGAGCCCCTCCACCACGCCCATTTCTATGGCTTTGTCCATGTCTACTGGTTGACAATATTGATGTGTGTGTCGAGTTTCATGCAATTTGAAGCATGTTAAGAGCCTCAAAAACACTCAAGAATATTATTACAGTTTGACCTGTTGCCATGGCAACAATATTTCAAATATCAAAAATCCTGTCATAGGTCTACATCTGCTGTGTATTGACATTACACTGATGAAGTTTGAAGCAAATCAGGTAAAAATAAGAGGGTGATCTCAAAACATTTCAAAAAGTGATACACTTCCTGCTGCCAGTTGGTGGCGCTATAACTTTGACTCACAATAGTCACATCCATGTGATCAGACTCCTATAACGAACACACTCGTGAAGTTTCATAAAGATCAATATATGTATTAAGACGTTATAACACATTTCCTGTTTCCTTTTTCTCGCCATAAATTCGTTGCCTCGCCACGGCCAAACCGTTCGAGATATCAAAAATCCCCTGGCAATTTTTAATCATCAGTGTCTTGACTTCATGCTGACCGAGTTTGGTGGCGATCGGATTAATCGTCTAGGAGGAGTATATCAAATTCCAGAGCATGCGTTTTTCAAACAACCCTTAATAGCTGACTTCCTGTTGGCGTGGCGATTAACTTAGAGCGCGAAAGTTGTTCGGCCCGATGAGGTCTATATGTGTACCGAGTTTCATACTAATACGTGCAAGCATGTTTAATATATGGACCAAATTTTCAGACTTTTTTCAAGGGGGCGCTGTCGAGCCCCCCTGCCACGCCCGGGTACCAGCCTCTCCGGCGTCCTAATGGCCGCGGATTCCAATGTGTGTGCCAATTTTCAAGAGTTTTTGAGCATGTTAAGGCCCCCAAAAAGCCCCGGAAGACGTAAAAAAAAAAAAATAAATAAAAAAAAAAAATAAAAAAAAAATAATAATCCTTAGAAGAACAAGAGGGCCCTGCGAATTTTCGCTTGGGCCCTAATAATATTAATAATAAAATGAGCAATTCCAATAGGGTCCTCACACCATCGGTGCTCGGGCCCTAATTAAAGCTGCAAGCAGCGTTGAGAGGGCCCTCGCACCCGTGCTCACCGCCACCCGTTGGCCTCAGGAAAACAGTGAACAGTGGGCGTCATGCATTTAAGTGAGTGAATACAGGAGAATTATGCCAAAATCATTTCGAAATGCCACACTTCCTGCGGCCAACAGGTGGCGCTTTCACCATAACTGAATTTTTCCATGTTAATGTCTTCAGCCCAGGACTATTTTCGAACATGTGAAGTTTGAAGCAGATCGGACATTGTATGTCTGAGTTACATTAACTTCCTGTTTCTTTCGTGGCGTTAATCGCATAAATTAGCACTCAGCCAAGTGTTGCATGATTTAACGTGTTTCTAGCATGTCTGGTACTTCGTGGCATGATGAAATGTGACTCTGGTAGTGAATTACAGTATAAAGCATGCCACTTCCTGTTGCCAGCAGGTGGCGCTATGACTAACTGAATATTATCATATAGACGTCTTTAGGCTAGGACTCTTATCACACATGTGAAGTTTGGAGCAGATCGGACATAGTATGCGTGAGTTACAACAACTTCCTGTTTCTTTAGTGCCGTTAATCGCATAAATTAGCACTCAGCCAAGTGTTGCATGATTTAACATGTTTCTAGCATGTCTGGTACTTCGTGGCATAATGAAATGTGAATCTGGTAGTGAATTACAGTGTGAAGCATGCCATTTCCTGTTGCCAGCAGGTGGCGCTATGGCTAACTGAATATTGTCATATAGATGTCTTTAGGCCAGGACTCTTATCACACATGTGAAGTTTGGAGCAGATCAGTTACAACAGCTTCATCGTTCATGGCGAAACATCAGACTTTGTCAGGCCGCCACGGACACGCCCTTCAACGAAAACTCAAGATCTTTGAAATTTATCATCGCTAAGGTCTTAAGATTAGACTGACAACATATGATGTTGATCTGGTTAAATCTCCATGAGGAGTTAATCACAGTGTAAAACATGTAATTTCCTGTTGCCTGCAGGTGGCGCTATGACTGTAACTGAATATTGTTATGAAGATGTCTTCAGGTCAGGACTCTAATAAAGCATGTGAAGTTTGGGGCAGATCCGACATTGTTTGTCTGAGTTACAACAACTTCCTGTTTCATGGCGAAAACATCAAACTTTGTCAGGCCGCCACGGACATGCCCTTCAGTGAAAACTCTAGATCTTCGCAATTTAACGTCTCAAAGGCCTTTAGATTAGACTGACCAAATATGATGTTGATCTGATTTAAGCTCTAGGAGGAGTTCGTTAAAGTACAACATCTGGAAATGGCAAAAACTGCACAAATTTTGCAAAGAAAATTCAAAATATCTGACTTCCTGTTAGTTTTCAGATTTCACCCCAAGAGACTTTTTTGTAGGTATTGGGCTGTTAGATGTGTGTACCAAATGTCATACCTGTACATGAAACGTAGTGTCAGGGGCACTTCGTTGAAATTTTTTAGGTGGCGCTATCGAGCCATTTTGCCACACTTGATTCTGAAATCTATATCAGACGTAAATTTTCACCACTTCTGACGCATCTGCAAAGTTTCATGAGTTTTCGAGTATGTTTTGGACCTCAAAAAAGTGATTCACCTTATATGGCGAAACATCAGACTTTGTCGGTCCGCCATGGACACGCCCTTCAACGAAAACTCAAGATCTTTGCAATTTAACATCTCAAAGGCCTTAAGATTAGACTGGCCATATTATGATGTAGATCTGGTTTAATCTCTATGAGGAGTTAATCCCAGTGTAAAACATGTCATTTCCTGTTGCCCCCAGGTGGCGCTATGACTGTAACTGAAATTTGTCATATAGGTGTCTTCAGGTCAGGACTCTAATAAAACATGGGAAGTTTGGGGCAGATCAGACATTGTATGCCCGAGTTACAACAACTTCCTGTTTCATGGCGAAACATCAAACTTTGCCAGGCCGCCACGGACAAGCCCTTCAGCGAAAACTCTAGATCTTCGCAATTTAACGTCACAAAGGCCTTTAGATTAGACTGACCAAAAATGACATTGATCTGATTAAATCTCTAGGAGGAGTTCGTTAAAGTACAACGTCTGGAAAATGCAAAAAACGGTGAATTAATTCAAAATATCTGACTTCCTGTTTGGTTTCGGATTTCGCTCCAAGAGAATTTTTTGTAGGTACTGGGCTGTTAAATGTGTGTACCAAATTTCAAACCCCTAGTGTTATGTAGCGAGCGGGGCTGTACGTTAGATGGCGCTATCGAGCCATTTTGCCACACCCAATTCCGAAACCCATAACAGACGTAAATTTTCACCACTTCTGACGCGTGTGCAAAGTTTCGTGAGTTTTCGAGCACGTTTAGGCCCTCTCAAATGCGATTCATTTTGGAGAATAATAATAATAATAATAATAAATATAGCTGCGAGCAGCGATGGCGGGCCCAAGCCCGGTGGCACCGCCACCCCGGTGGCTTCAGGGCAACTGTGCACAGCGGGCAATAGGCACTTAAAATGGTTAAACATCAAAGGACTATGTCAAATTCACTCCACATTTACTGCACTACAAGGTGCCGCTATAGAGCCCCTCCTCCCTGCCCATTTTCAAAGGATTACATGTGCCAAGTTTTAACATTATTCTGATGAATTTTGAAGCAAATCAGGTAAAAATAAGAGAGTGATCTCAATGTATGCTGAAAGTGACACATTTTCTGCTTCCAGTTGGTGGCGCTATGACTTTGAATCACAATAGTCAAATCCATGTGATCAGCCTTGTACAACGAAGACTAAGCCAAAGTTTCATCAAAATCAATTAATGTATGCAGAAGTTATAACACTTTGTTTCCCTTTTCTTGCCATAAATTCGTTGCCTCGCCACGGCCAAACCGTTTGAGATATCCAAAATCCGTTTGCAATTAAACAACTTCAATGTGTTAGCAACAAGTTAAAAAAGCTTGGTGTAAATTGGATAAACCCTGTAGGAGTAGTAGTATAAAATTCATAGCCTGTTTTTTCAAAAAATTAACATTCAAACCAAAATAGCTGACTTCCTGTTGGTCGGAGCTAATGAATGTAAATTAGAAAATTGTCCGGCTTGATGAGAATAATATGTGTACCGAGTTTGGTGACTGTAGGAAAAACTAACCGCCCCACTTTTGTCAAAAGGTGGCGCTACTGAGCCCCTCCACCACGCCCATTTCTATGGCTTTGTCCATGTCTACTGGTTGACAATATTGATGTGTGTGTCGAGTTTCATGCAATTTGAAGCATGTTAAGAGCCTCAAAAACACTCAAGAATATTCTTACAGTTTGACCTGTTGCCATGGCAACAATATTTCAAATATCAAAAATCCTGTCATAGGTCTACATCTGCTGTGTATTGACATTACACTGATGAAGTTTGAAGCAAATCAGGTAAAAATAAGAGGGTGATCTCAAAGCATTTTAAAAGTGATACACTTCTTGCTGCCATTTGGTGGCGCTATAACTTTGACTCACAATAGTTACATCCATGTGATCAGACTACTACAACCAACACACTCCTGAAGTTTCATAAACATCAATCAATGTATGCAGAAGTTATAACACATTTCCTGTTTCCCTTTTCTCGCCATAAATTCGTTGCCTCGCCACGGCCAAACCGTTTGAGATATCCAAAATCCGTTTGCAATTAAACAACTTCAATGTGTTCGCAACAAGTTAAAAAAGCTTGGTGTAAATTGGATAAACCCTGTAGGAGTAGTAGTATAAAATTCATAGCCTGTTTTTTCAAAAAATTAACATTCAAACCAAAATAGCTGACTTCCTGTTGGTCGGAGCTAATGAATGTAAATTAGAAAATTGTCCGGCTTGATGAGAATAATATGTGTACCGAGTTTGGTGACTGTAGGAAAAACTAACCCCCCCACTTTTGTCAAAAGGTGGCGCTACTGAGCCCCTCCACCACGCCCATTTCTATGGCTTTGTCCATGTCTACTGGTTGACAATATTGATGTGTGTGTCGAGTTTCATGCAATTTGAAGCATGTTAAGAGCCTCAAAAACACTCAAGAATATTATTACAGTTTGACCTGTTGCCATGGCAACAATATTTCAAATATCAAAAATCCTGTCATAGGTCTACATCTGCTGTGTATTGACATTACACTGATGAAGTTTGAAGCAAATCAGGTAAAAATAAGAGGGTGATCTCAAAACATTTCAAAAAGTGATACACTTCCTGCTGCCAGTTGGTGGCGCTATAACTTTGACTCACAATAGTCACATCCATGTGATCAGACTCCTATAACGAACACACTCGTGAAGTTTCATAAAGATCAATATATGTATTAAGACGTTATAACACATTTCCTGTTTCCTTTTTCTCGCCATAAATTCGTTGCCTCGCCACGGCCAAACCGTTCGAGATATCAAAAATCCCCTGGCAATTTTTAATCATCAGTGTCTTGACTTCATGCTGACCGAGTTTGGTGGCGATCGGATTAATCGTCTAGGAGGAGTATATCAAATTCCAGAGCATGCGTTTTTCAAACAACCCTTAATAGCTGACTTCCTGTTGGCGTGGCGATTAACTTAGAGCGCGAAAGTTGTTCGGCCCGATGAGGTCTATATGTGTACCGAGTTTCATACTAATACGTGCAAGCATGTTTAATATATGGACCAAATTTTCAGACTTTTTTCAAGGGGGCGCTGTTGAGCCCCCCTGCCACGCCCGGGTACCAGCCTCTCCGGCGTCCTAATGGCCGCGGATTCCAATGTGTGTGCCAATTTTCAAGAGTTTTGAGCATGTTAAGGCCCCCAAAAAGCCCCGGAAGACGGAAAAAAAAAAAAAAAAAAAAAAAAAAAAAAAAATAATAATAATAATCCTTAGAAGAACAAGAGGGCCCTGCGCGAATTTTCGCTTGGGCCCTAATAATCCTTAGAAGAACAAGAGGGCCCTGCGCGCTTAATTCGCTTGGGCCCTAATAATATTAATAATAAACGGAGCAATTCCAATAGGGTCCTCACACCATCGGTGCTCGGGCCCTAATTAAAGCTGCAAGCAGCGTGGAGAGGGCCCTCGCACCCGGGCTCACCGCCACCCGTCGGCCTCAGGAAAACAGCGAACAGTGGGCGTCATGCATTTAAGTGAGTGAATACAGGAGAATAATGCCAAAATCATTTCGAAATGCCACACTTCCTGCGGCCAAAAGGTGGCGCTTTTACCGTAACTGAATTTTGCCATGTTGATGTCTTCAGGCCAGGACTATCATTGAACAGTGAAGTTTCAAGCAGAGTCGGATACAGGAGAATGTATGAGTTACAACAATTTCCTGTTTCTTCCTGCGGCCAACATTGCATACATTAGCACTCAGCCAAGTGTTGCCATTTAACGTGAATTTTTCCATGGCATGATGTCTTCATCATCAGTGTCTTTACTATTTTCGAACATGTGAAGTTTGAAGCAGATCGGACATTGTATGTCTGAGTTACAACAACTTCCTGTTTCTTTAGTGCCGTTAATCGCATAAATTAGCACTCAGCCAAGTGTTGCATGATTTAACATGTTTCTAGCATGTCTGGTACTTCGTGGCATGATGAAATGTGACTCTGGTAGTGAATTACAGTGTGAAGCATGCCACTTCCTGTTGCCAGCAGGTGGCGCTATGACTAACTGAATATTATCATATAGACGTCTTTAGGCTAGGACTCTTATCACACATGTGAAGTTTGGAGCAGATCGGACATAGTATGCCTGAGTTACAACAGTTTCCTCTTTCATGGCGAAACATCAGACTTTGTCAGTCCGCCACGGACACGCCCTTCAACGAAAACTCAAGATCTTTGAAATTTATCATCGCTAAGGTCTTAAGATTAGACTGATCACATATGATGTTGATCTGGTTAAATCTCCATGAGGAGTTAATCACAGTGTAAAACATGTAATTTCCTGTTGCCTGCAGGTGGCGCTATGACTGTAACTGAATATTGTTATGAAGATGTCTTCAGGTCAGGACTCTAATAAAGCATGTGAAGTTTGGGGCAGATCCGACATTGTTTGTCTGAGTTACAACATCTTCCTGTTTCATGGCGAAACATCAAACTTTGCCAGGTCGCCACGGACATGCCCTTCAGTGAAAACTCTAGATCTTCACAATTTAACGTCTCAAAGGCCTTTAGATTAGACTGACCAAATATGATGTTGATCTGATTTAAGCTCTAGGAGGAGTTCGTTAAAGTACAACATCTGGAAATGGCAAAAACTGCACAAATTTTGCAAAGAAAATTCAAAATATCTGACTTCCTGTTAGTTTTCAGATTTCACCCCAAGAGACTTTTTTGTAGGTATTGGGCTGTTAGATGTGTGTACCAAATGTCATACCTGTACATAAAACGTAGTGTCAGGGGCACTTCGTTGAAATTTTTTAGGTGGCGCTATCGAGCCATTTTGCCACACTTGATTCTGAAATCTATATCAGACGTAAATTTTCACCACTTCTGACGCATCTGCAAAGTTTCATGAGTTTTCGAGTATGTTTTGGACCTCAAAAAAGTGATTCACCTTATATGGCGAAACATCAGACTTTGTCGGTCCGCCATGGACACGCCCTTCAACGAAAACTCAAGATCTTTGCAATTTAACATCTCAAAGGCCTTAAGATTAGACTGGCCATATTATGATGTAGATCTGGTTTAATCTCTATGAGGAGTTAATCCCAGTGTAAAACATGTCATTTCCTGTTGCCCCCAGGTGGCGCTATGACTGTAACTGAAATTTGTCATATAGGTGTCTTCAGGTCAGGACTCTAATAAAACATGGGAAGTTTGGGGCAGATCAGACATTGTATGCCCGAGTTACAACAACTTCCTGTTTCATGGCGAAACATCAAACTTTGCCAGGCCGCCACGGACAAGCCCTTCAGCGAAAACTCTAGATCTTCGCAATTTAACGTCACAAAGGCCTTTAGATTAGACTGACCAAAAATGACATTGATCTGATTAAATCTCTAGGAGGAGTTCGTTAAAGTACAACGTCTGGAAAATGCAAAAAACGGTGAATTAATTCAAAATATCTGACTTCCTGTTTGGTTTCGGATTTCGCTCCAAGAGAATTTTTTGTAGGTACTGGGCTGATAAATGTGTGTACCAAATTTCAAACCCCTAGTGTTATGTAGCGAGCGGGGCTGTACGTTAGATGGCGCTATCGAGCCATTTTGCCACACCCAATTCCGAAACCCATAACAGACGTAAATTTTCACCACTTCTGACGCGTGTGCAAAGTTTCGTGAGTTTTCGAGCACGTTTAGGCCCTCTCAAATGCGATTCATTTTGGAGAATAATAATAATAATAATAATAAATATAGCTGCGAGCAGCGATGGCGGGCCCAAGCCCGGTGGCACCGCCACCCCGGTGGCTTCAGGGCAACTGTGCACAGCGGGCAATAGGCACTTAAAACGGTTAAACATCAAAGGACTATGTCAAATTCACTCCACATTTACTGCACTACAAGGTGCCGCTATAGAGCCCCTCCTCCCTGCCCATTTTCAAAGGATTACATGTGCCAAGTTTTAACATTATTCTGATGAATTTTGAAGCAAATCAGGTAAAAATAAGAGGGTGATCTCAATGTATGCTGAAAGTGACACATTTTCTGCTTCCAGTTGGTGGCGCTATGACTTTGAATCACAATAGTCAAATCCATGTGATCAGCCTTGTACAACGAAGACTAAGCCAAAGTTTCATCAAAATCAATTAATGTATGCAGAAGTTATAACACTTTGTTTCCCTTTTCTTGCCATAAATTCGTTGCCTCGCCACGGCCAAACCGTTTGAGATATCCAAAATCCGTTTGCAATTAAACAACTTCAATGTGTTAGCAACAAGTTAAAAAAAGCTTGGTGTAAATTGGATAAACCCTGTAGGAGTAGTAGTATAAAATTCATAGCCTGTTTTTTCAAAAAATTAACATTCAAACCAAAATAGCTGACTTCCTGTTGGTCGGAGCTAATGAATGTAAATTAGAAAATTGTCCGGCTTGATGAGAATAATATGTGTACCGAGTTTGGTGACTGTAGGAAAAACTAACCGCCCCACTTTTGTCAAAAGGTGGCGCTACTGAGCCCCTCCACCACGCCCATTTCTATGGCTTTGTCCATGTCTACTGGTTGACAATATTGATGTGTGTGTCGAGTTTCATGCAATTTGAAGCATGTTAAGAGCCTCAAAAACACTCAAGAATATTCTTACAGTTTGACCTGTTGCCATGGCAACAATATTTCAAATATCAAAAATCCTGTCATAGGTCTACATCTGCTGTGTATTGACATTACACTGATGAAGTTTGAAGCAAATCAGGTAAAAATAAGAGGGTGATCTCAAAGCATTTTAAAAGTGATACACTTCTTGCTGCCATTTGGTGGCGCTATAACTTTGACTCACAATAGTTACATCCATGTGATCAGACTACTACAACCAACACACTCCTGAAGTTTCATAAACATCAATCAATGTATGCAGAAGTTATAACACATTTCCTGTTTCCCTTTTCTCGCCATAAATTCGTTGCCTCGCCACGGCCAAACCGTTTGAGATATCCAAAATCCGTTTGCAATTAAACAACTTCAATGTGTTATCAACAAGTTAAAAAAAGCTTGGTGTAAATTGGATAAACCCTGTAGGAGTAGTAGTATAAAATTCATAGCCTGTTTTTTCAAAAAATTAACATTCAAACCAAAATAGCTGACTTCCTGTTGGTCGGAGCTAATGAATGTAAATTAGAAAATTGTCCGGCTTGATGAGAATAATATGTGTACCGAGTTTGGTGACTGTAGGAAAAACTAACCCCCCCACTTTTGTCAAAAGGTGGCGCTACTGAGCCCCTCCACCACGCCCATTTCTATGGCTTTGTCCATGTCTACTGGTTGACAATATTGATGTGTGTGTCGAGTTTCATGCAATTTGAAGCATGTTAAGAGCCTCAAAAACACTCAAGAATATTCTTACAGTTTGACCTGTTGCCATGGCAACAATATTTCAAATATCAAAAATCCTGTCATAGGTCTACATCTGCTGTGTATTGACATTACACTGATGAAGTTTGAAGCAAATCAGGTAAAAATAAGAGGGTGATCTCAAAGCATTTTAAAAGTGATACACTTCTTGCTGCCATTTGGTGGCGCTATAACTTTGACTCACAATAGTTACATCCATGTGATCAGACTACTACAACCAACACACTCCTGAAGTTTCATAAACATCAATCAATGTATGCAGAAGTTATAACACATTTCCTGTTTCCCTTTTCTCGCCATAAATTCGTTGCCTCGCCACGGCCAAACCGTTTGAGATATCCAAAATCCGTTTGCAATTAAACAACTTCAATGTGTTCGCAACAAGTTAAAAAAGCTTGGTGTAAATTGGATAAACCCTGTAGGAGTAGTAGTATAAAATTCATAGCCTGTTTTTTCAAAAAATTAACATTCAAACCAAAATAGCTGACTTCCTGTTGGTCGGAGCTAATGAATGTAAATTAGAAAATTGTCCGGCTTGATGAGAATAATATGTGTACCGAGTTTGGTGACTGTAGGAAAAACTAACCCCCCCACTTTTGTCAAAAGGTGGCGCTACTGAGCCCCTCCACCACGCCCATTTCTATGGCTTTGTCCATGTCTACTGGTTGACAATATTGATGTGTGTGTCGAGTTTCATGCAATTTGAAGCATGTTAAGAGCCTCAAAAACACTCAAGAATATTATTACAGTTTGACCTGTTGCCATGGCAACAATATTTCAAATATCAAAAATCCTGTCATAGGTCTACATCTGCTGTGTATTGACATTACACTGATGAAGTTTGAAGCAAATCAGGTAAAAATAAGAGGGTGATCTCAAAACATTTCAAAAAGTGATACACTTCCTGCTGCCAGTTGGTGGCGCTATAACTTTGACTCACAATAGTCACATCCATGTGATCAGACTCCTATAACGAACACACTCGTGAAGTTTCATAAAGATCAATATATGTATTAAGACGTTATAACACATTTCCTGTTTCCTTTTTCTCGCCATAAATTCGTTGCCTCGCCACGGCCAAACCGTTCGAGATATCAAAAATCCCCTGGCAATTTTTAATCATCAGTGTCTTGACTTCATGCTGACCGAGTTTGGTGGCGATCGGATTAATCGTCTAGGAGGAGTATATCAAATTCCAGAGCATGCGTTTTTCAAACAACCCTTAATAGCTGACTTCCTGTTGGCGTGGCGATTAACTTAGAGCGCGAAAGTTGTTCGGCCCGATGAGGTCTATATGTGTACCGAGTTTCATACTAATACGTGCAAGCATGTTTAATATATGGACCAAATTTTCAGACTTTTTTCAAGGGGGCGCTGTCGAGCCCCCCTGCCACGCCCGGGTACCAGCCTCTCCGGCGTCCTAATGGCCGCGGATTCCAATGTGTGTGCCAATTTTCAAGAGTTTTTGAGCATGTTAAGGCCCCCAAAAAGCCCCGGAAGACGGGAAAAAAAAAATAAAAAAAAAATAAAATAATAATCCTTAGAAGAACAAGAGGGCCCTGCGCAAATTTTCGCTTGGGCCCTAATAATCCTTAGAAGAACAAGAGGGCCCTGCGCAAATTTTCGCTTGGGCCCTAATTAAAGCTGCAAGCAGCGTTGAGAGGGCCCTCGCACCCGGGCTCACCGCCACCCGTCGGCCTCAGGAAAACAGTGAACAGTGGGCGTCATGCATTTAAGTGAGTGAATACAGGAGAATTATGCCAAAGTCATTTCGAAATGCCACACTTCCTGCGGCCAACAGGTGGCGCTTTCACCATAACTGAATTTTTCCATGTTAATGTCTTCAGCCCAGGACTATTTTCGAACATGTGAAGTTTGAAGCAGATCGGACATTGTATGTCTGAGTTACATTAACTTCCTGTTTCTTTCGTGGCGTTAATCGCATAAATTAGCACTCAGCCAAGTGTTGCATGATTTAACGTGTTTCTAGCATGTCTGGTACTTCGTGGCATGATGAAATGTGACTCTGGTAGTGAATTACAGTATAAAGCATGCCACTTCCTGTTGCCAGCAGGTGGCGCTATGACTAACTGAATATTATCATATAGACGTCTTTAGGCTAGGACTCTTATCACACATGTGAAGTTTGGAGCAGATCGGACATAGTATGCCTGAGTTACAACAGTTTCCTCTTTCATGGCGAAACATCAGACTTTGTCAGGCCGCCACGGACACGCCCTTCAACGAAAACTCAAGATCTTTGAAATTTATCATCGCTAAGGTCTTAAGATTAGACTGACAACATATGATGTTGATCTGGTTAAATCTCCATGAGGAGTTAATCACAGTGTAAAACATGTAATTTCCTGTTGCCTGCAGGTGGCGCTATGACTGTAACTGAATATTGTTATGAAGATGTCTTCAGGTCAGGACTCTAATAAAGCATGTGAAGTTTGGGGCAGATCCGACATTGTTTGTCTGAGTTACAACAACTTCCTTTTTCATGGCGAAAACATCAAACTTTGTCAGGCCGCCACGGACATGCCCTTCAGTGAAAACTCTAGATCTTCGCAATTTAACGTCTCAAAGGCCTTTAGATTAGACTGACCAAATATGATGTTGATCTGATTTAAGCTCTAGGAGGAGTTCGTTAAAGTACAACATCTGGAAATGGCAAAAACTGCACAAATTTTGCAAAGAAAATTCAAAATATCTGACTTCCTGTTAGTTTTCAGATTTCACCCCAAGAGACTTTTTTGTAGGTATTGGGCTGTTAGATGTGTGTACCAAATGTCATAGCTGTACATGAAACGTAGTGTCAGGGGCACTTCGTTGAAATTTTTTAGGTGGCGCTATCGAGCCATTTTGCCACACTTGATTCTGAAATCTATATCAGACGTAAATTTTCAACACTTCTGACGCATCTGCAAAGTTTCATGAGTTTTCGAGTATGTTTTGGACCTCAAAAAAGTGATTCACCTTATATGGCGAAACATCAGACTTTGTCGGTCCGCCATGGACACGCCCTTCAACGAAAACTCAAGATCTTTGCAATTTAACATCTCAAAGGCCTTAAGATTAGACTGGCCATATTATGATGTAGATCTGGTTTAATCTCTATGAGGAGTTAATCCCAGTGTAAAACATGTCATTTCCTGTTGCCCCCAGGTGGCGCTATGACTGTAACTGAAATTTGTCATATAGGTGTCTTCAGGTCAGGACTCTAATAAAACATGGGAAGTTTGGGGCAGATCAGACATTGTATGCCCGAGTTACAACAACTTCCTGTTTCATGGCGAAACATCAAACTTTGCCAGGGACAAGCCCTTCAGCGAAAACTCTAGATCTTCGCAATTTAACGTCACAAAGGCCTTTAGATTAGACTGACCAAAAATGACATTGATCTGATTAAATCTCTAGGAGGAGTTCGTTAAAGTACAACGTCTGGAAAATGCAAAAAACGGTGAATTAATTCAAAATATCTGACTTCCTGTTTGGTTTCGGATTTCGCTCCAAGAGAATTTTTTGTAGGTACTGGGCTGTTAAATGTGTGTACCAAATTTCAAACCCCTAGTGTTATGTAGCGAGCGGGGCTGTACGTTAGATGGCGCTATCGAGCCATTTTGCCACACCCAATTCCGAAACCCATAACAGACGTAAATTTTCACCACTTCTGACGCGTGTGCAAAGTTTCGTGAGTTTTCGAGCACGTTTAGGCCCTCTCAAATGCGATTCATTTTGGAGAATAATAATAATAATAATAATAAATATAGCTGCGAGCAGCGATGGCGGGCCCAAGCCCGGTGGCACCGCCACCCCGGTGGCTTCAGGGCAACTGTGCACAGCGGGCAATAGGCACTTAAAATGGTTAAACATCAAAGGACTATGTCAAATTCACTCCACATTTACTGCACTACAAGGTGCCGCTATAGAGCCCCTCCTCCCTGCCCATTTTCAAAGGATTACATGTGCCAAGTTTTAACATTATTCTGATGAATTTTGAAGCAAATCAGGTAAAAATAAGAGAGTGATCTCAATGTATGCTGAAAGTGACACATTTTCTGCTTCCAGTTGGTGGCGCTATGACTTTGAATCACAACAGTCAAATCCATGTGATCAGCCTTGTACAACGAAGACTAAGCCAAAGTTTCATCAAAATCAATTAATGTATGCAGAAGTTATAACACTTTGTTTCCCTTTTCTTGCCATAAATTCGTTGCCTCGCCACGGCCAAACCGTTTGAGATATCCAAAATCCGTTTGCAATTAAACAACTTCAATGTGTTAGCAACAAGTTAAAAAAAGCTTGGTGTAAATTGGATAAACCCTGTAGGAGTAGTAGTATAAAATTCATAGCCTGTTTTTTCAAAAAATTAACATTCAAACCAAAATAGCTGACTTCCTGTTGGTCGGAGCTAATGAATGTAAATTAGAAAATTGTCCGGCTTGATGAGAATAATATGTGTACCGAGTTTGGTGACTGTAGGAAAAACTAACCGCCCCACTTTTGTCAAAAGGTGGCGCTACTGAGCCCCTCCACCACGCCCATTTCTATGGCTTTGTCCATGTCTACTGGTTGACAATATTGATGTGTGTGTCGAGTTTCATGCAATTTGAAGCATGTTAAGAGCCTCAAAAACACTCAAGAATATTCTTACAGTTTGACCTGTTGCCATGGCAACAATATTTCAAATATCAAAAATCCTGTCATAGGTCTACATCTGCTGTGTATTGACATTACACTGATGAAGTTTGAAGCAAATCAGGTAAAAATAAGAGGGTGATCTCAAAGCATTTTAAAAGTGATACACTTCTTGCTGCCATTTGGTGGCGCTATAACTTTGACTCACAATAGTTACATCCATGTGATCAGACTACTACAACCAACACACTCCTGAAGTTTCATAAACATCAATCAATGTATGCAGAAGTTATAACACATTTCCTGTTTCCCTTTTCTCGCCATAAATTCGTTGCCTCGCCACGGCCAAACCGTTTGAGATATCCAAAATCCGTTTGCAATTAAACAACTTCAATGTGTTCGCAACAAGTTAAAAAAAGCTTGGTGTAAATTGGATAAACCCTGTAGGAGTAGTAGTATAAAATTCATAGCCTGTTTTTTCAAAAAATTAACATTCAAACCAAAATAGCTGACTTCCTGTTGGTCGGAGCTAATGAATGTAAATTAGAAAATTGTCCGGCTTGATGAGAATAATATGTGTACCGAGTTTGGTGACTGTAGGAAAAACTAACCCCCACACTTTTGTCAAAAGGTGGCGCTACTGAGCCCCTCCACCACGCCCATTTCTATGGCTTTGTCCATGTCTACAGGTTGACAATATTGATGTGTGTGTCGAGTTTCATGCAATTTGAAGCATGTTAAGAGCCTCAAAAACACTCAAGAATATTATTACAGTTTGACCTGTTGCCATGGCAACAATATTTCAAATATCAAAAATCCTGTCATAGGTCTACATCTGCTGTGTATTGACATGACACTGATGAAGTTTGAAGCAAATCAGGTAAAAATAAGAGGGTGATCTCAAAACATTTCAAAAAGTGATACACTTCCTGCTGCCAGTTGGTGGCGCTATAACTTTGACTCACAATAGTCACATCCATGTGATCAGACTCCTATAACGAACACACTCGTGAAGTTTCATAAAGATCAATATATGTATTAAGACGTTATAACACATTTCCTGTTTCCTTTTTCTCGCCATAAATTCGTTGCCTCGCCACGGCCAAACCGTTCGAGATATCAAAAATCCCCTGGCAATTTTTAATCATCAGTGTCTTGACTTCATGCTGACCGAGTTTGGTGGCGATCGGATTAATCGTCTAGGAGGAGTATATCAAATTCCAGAGCATGCGTTTTTCAAACAACCCTTAATAGCTGACTTCCTGTTGGCGTGGCGATTAACTTAGAGCGCGAAAGTTGTTCGGCCCGATGAGGTCTATATGTGTACCGAGTTTCATACTAATACGTGCAAGCATGTTTAATATATGGACCAAATTTTCAGACTTTTTTTCAAGGGGGCGCTGTCGAGCCCCTCCCACGCCCGGGTACCAGCCTCTCCGGCGTCCTAATGGCCGCGGATTCCAATGTGTGTGCCAATTTTCAAGAGTTTTTGAGCATGTTAAGGCCCCCAAAAAGCCCCGGAAGACGAAAAAAAAAAAAAAAAAAAAAAAAAAATAATAATAAATATAGCTGCGAGCAGCGATGGCGGGCCCAAGCCCGGTGGCACCGCCACCCCGGTGGCTTCAGGGCAACTGTGCACAGCGGGCAATAGGCACTTAAAACGGTTAAACATCAAAGGACTATGTCAAATTCACTCCACATTTACTGCACTACAAGGTGCCGTTATAGAGCCCCTCCTCCCTGCCCATTTTCAAAGGATTACATGTGCCAAGTTTTAACATTATTCTGATGAATTTTGAAGCAAATCAGGTAAAAATAAGAGGGTGATCTCAATGTATGCTGAAAGTGACACATTTTCTGCTTCCAGTTGGTGGCGCTATGACTTTGAATCACAATAGTCAAATCCATGTGATCAGCCTTGTACAACGAAGACTAAGCCAAAGTTTCATCAAAATCAATTAATGTATGCAGAAGTTATAACACTTTGTTTCCCTTTTCTTGCCATAAATTTGTTGCCTCGCCACGGCCAAACCGTTTGAGATATCCAAAATCCGTTTGCAATTAAACAACTTCAATGTGTTAGCAACTAGTTAAAATAAGCTTGGTGTAAATTGGATAAACCCTGTAGGAGTAGTAGTATAAAATTCATAGCCTGTTTTTTCAAAAAATTAACATTCAAACCAAAATAGCTGACTTCCTGTTGGTCGGAGCTAATGAATGTAAATTAGAAAATTGTCCGGCTTGATGAGAATAATATGTGTACCGAGTTTGGTGACTGTAGGAAAAACTAACCCCCCCACTTTTGTCAAAAGGTGGCGCTACTGAGCCCCTCCACCACGCCCATTTCTATGGCTTTGTCCATGTCTACTGGTTGACAATATTGATGTGTGTGTCGAGTTTCATGCAATTTGAAGCATGTTAAGAGCCTCAAAAACACTCAAGAATATTCTTACAGTTTGACCTGTTGCCATGGCAACAATATTTCAAATATCAAAAATCCTGTCATAGGTCTACATCTGCTGTGTATTGACATTACACTGATGAAGTTTGAAGCAAATCAGGTAAAAATAAGAGGGTGATCTCAAAGCATTTTAAAAGTGATACACTTCTTGCTGCCATTTGGTGGCGCTATAACTTTGACTCACAATAGTTACATCCATGTGATCAGACTACTACAACCAACACACTCCTGAAGTTTCATAAACATCAATCAATGTATGCAGAAGTTATAACACATTTCCTGTTTCCCTTTTCTCGCCATAAATTCGTTGCCTCGCCACGGCCAAACCGTTTGAGATATCCAAAATCCGTTTGCAATTAAACAACTTCAATGTGTTCGCAACAAGTTAAAAAAAGCTTGGTGTAAATTGGATAAAGCCTGTAGGAGTAGTAGTATAAAATTCATAGCCTGTTTTTTCAAAAAATTAACATTCAAACCAAAATAGCTGACTTCCTGTTGGTCGGAGCTAATGAATGTAAATTAGAAAATTGTCCGGCTTGATGAGAATAATATGTGTACCGAGTTTGGTGACTGTAGGAAAAACTAACCCCCCACTTTTGTCAAAAGGTGGCGCTACTGAGCCCCTCCACCACGCCCATTTCTATGGCTTTGTCCATGTCTACTGGTTGACAATATTGATGTGTGTGTCGAGTTTCATGCAATTTGAAGCATGTTAAGAGCCTCAAAAACACTCAAGAATATTATTACAGTTTGACCTGTTGCCATGGCAACAATATTTCAAATATCAAAAATCCTGTCATAGGTCTACATCTGCTGTGTATTGACATTACACTGATGAAGTTTGAAGCAAATCAGGTAAAAATAAGAGGGTGATCTCAAAACATTTCAAAAAGTGATACACTTCCTGCTGCCAGTTGGTGGCGCTATAACTTTGACTCACAATAGTCACATCCATGTGATCAGACTCCTATAACGAACACACTCGTGAAGTTTCATAAAGATCAATATATGTATTAAGACGTTATAACACATTTCCTGTTTCCTTTTTCTCGCCATAAATTCGTTGCCTCGCCACGGCCAAACCGTTCGAGATATCAAAAATCCCCTGGCAATTTTTAATCATCAGTGTCTTGACTTCATGCTGACCGAGTTTGGTGGCGATCGGATTAATCGTCTAGGAGGAGTATATCAAATTCCAGAGCATGCGTTTTTCAAACAACCCTTAATAGCTGACTTCCTGTTGGCGTGGCGATTAACTTAGAGCGCGAAAGTTGTTCGGCCCGATGAGGTCTATATGTGTACCGAGTTTCATACTAATACGTGCAAGCATGTTTAATATATGGACCAAATTTTCAGACTTTTTTCAAGGGGGCGCTGTCGAGCCCCCCTGCCACGCCCGGGTACCAGCCTCTCCGGCGTCCTAATGGCCGCGGATTCCAATGTGTGTGCCAATTTTCAAGAGTTTTTGAGCATGTTAAGGCCCCCAAAAAGCCCCGGAAGACGAAAAAAAAAATAAAAAAAAATAAATAAATAATAATAATAATCCTTAGAAGAACAAGAGGGCCCTGCGCGAATTTTCGCTTGGGCCCTAAATATAGCTGCGAGCAGCGATGGCGGGCCCAAGCCCGGTGGCACCGCCACCCCGGTGGCTTCAGGGCAACTGTGCACAGCGGGCAATAGGCACTTAAAACGGTTAAACATCAAAGGACTATGTCAAATTCACTCCACATTTACTGCACTACAAGGTGCCGTTATAGAGCCCCTCCTCCCTGCCCATTTTCAAAGGATTACATGTGCCAAGTTTTAACATTATTCTGATGAATTTTGAAGCAAATCAGGTAAAAATAAGAGGGTGATCTCAATGTATGCTGAAAGTGACACATTTTCTGCTTCCAGTTGGTGGCGCTATGACTTTGAATCACAATAGTCAAATCCATGTGATCAGCCTTGTACAACGAAGACTAAGCCAAAGTTTCATCAAAATCAATTAATGTATGCAGAAGTTATAACACTTTGTTTCCCTTTTCTTGCCATAAATTCGTTGCCTCGCCACGGCCAAACCGTTTGAGATATCCAAAATCCGTTTGCAATTAAACAACTTCAATGTGTTAGCAACAAGTTAAAAAAAGCTTGGTGTAAATTGGATAAACCCTGTAGGAGTAGTAGTATAAAATTCATAGCCTGTTTTTTCAAAAAATTAACATTCAAACCAAAATAGCTGACTTCCTGTTGGTCGGAGCTAATGAATGTAAATTAGAAAATTGTCCGGCTTGATGAGAATAATATGTGTACCGAGTTTGGTGACTGTAGGAAAAAAAATTAACCCCCCCACTTTTGTCAAAAGGTGGCGCTACTGAGCCCCTCCACCACGCCCATTTCTATGGCTTTGTCCATGTCTACTGGTTGACAATATTGATGTGTGTGTCGAGTTTCATGCAATTTGAAGCATGTTAAGAGCCTCAAAAACACTCAAGAATATTCTTACAGTTTGACCTGTTGCCATGGCAACAATATTTCAAATATCAAAAATCCTGTCATAGGTCTACATCTGCTGTGTATTGACATTACACTGATGAAGTTTGAAGCAAATCAGGTAAAAATAAGAGGGTGATCTCAAAGCATTTTAAAAGTGATACACTTCTTGCTGCCATTTGGTGGCGCTATAACTTTGACTCACAATAGTTACATCCATGTGATCAGACTACTACAACCAACACACTCCTGAAGTTTCATAAACATCAATCAATGTATGCAGAAGTTATAACACATTTCCTGTTTCCCTTTTCTCGCCATAAATTCGTTGCCTCGCCACGGCCAAACCGTTTGAGATATCCAAAATCCGTTTGCAATTAAACAACTTCAATGTGTTCGCAACAAGTTAAAAAAAGCTTGGTGTAAATTGGATAAACCCTGTAGGAGTAGTAGTATAAAATTCATAGCCTGTTTTTTCAAAAAATTAACATTCAAACCAAAATAGCTGACTTCCTGTTGGTCGGAGCTAATGAATGTAAATTAGAAAATTGTCCGGCTTGATGAGAATAATATGTGTACCGAGTTTGGTGACTGTAGGAAAAACTAACCCCCCCACTTTTGTCAAAAGGTGGCGCTACTGAGCCCCTCCACCATGCCCATTTCTATGGCTTTGTCCATGTCTACTGGTTGACAATATTGATGTGTGTGTCGAGTTTCATGCAATTTGAAGCATGTTAAGAGCCTCAAAAACACTCAAGAATATTATTACAGTTTGACCTGTTGCCATGGCAGCAATATTTCAAATATCAAAAATCCTGTCATAGGTCTACATCTGCTGTGTATTGACATTACACTGATGAAGTTTGAAGCAAATCAGGTAAAAATAAGAGGGTGATCTCAAAACATTTCAAAAAGTGATACACTTCCTGCTGCCAGTTGGTGGCGCTATAACTTTGACTCACAATAGTCACATCCATGTGATCAGACTCCTATAACGAACACACTCGTGAAGTTTCATAAAGATCAATATATGTATTAAGACGTTATAACACATTTCCTGTTTCCTTTTTCTCGCCATAAATTCGTTGCCTCGCCACGGCCAAACCGTTCGAGATATCAAAAATCCCCTGGCAATTTTTAATCATCAGTGTCTTGACTTCATGCTGACCGAGTTTGGTGGCGATCGGATTAATCGTCTAGGAGGAGTATATCAAATTCCAGAGCATGCGTTTTTCAAACAACCCTTAATAGCTGACTTCCTGTTGGCGTGGCGATTAACTTAGAGCACGAAAGTTGTTCGGCCCGATGAGGTCTATATGTGTACCGAGTTTCATACTAATACGTGCAAGCATGTTTAATATATGGACCAAATTTTCAGACTTTTTTCAAGGGGGCGCTGTCGAGCCCCCCTGCCACGCCCGGGTACCAGCCTCTCCGGCGTCCTAATGGCCGCGGATTCCAATGTGTGTGCCAATTTTCAAGAGTTTTTGAGCATGTTAAGGCCCCCAAAAAGCCCCGGAAAAAAAAAAAAAAAAAAAAAAAATAATAATAATCCTTAGAAGAACAAGAGGGCCCTGCGCGAATTTTCGCTTGGGCCCTAAAAATAATAATAATCCTTAGAAGAACAAGAGGGCCCTGCGCTTAATTCGCTTGGGCCCTAATAATCCTTAGAAGAACAAGAGGGCCCTGCGCGCTTAATTCGCTTGGGCACTAATAATAATCCTTAGAAGAACAAGAGGGCCCTGCGCGAATTTTCGCTTGGGCCCTAAATATTCCTTAGAAGAACAAGAGGGCCCTGCGCGCTTAATTCGCTTGGGCCCTAATAATAATCCTTAGAAGAACAAGAGGGCCCTGCGCGCTTAATTCGCTTGGGCCCTAATAATAATAATAATAATAATAAACGGAGCAATTCCAATAGGGTCCTCACACCATCGGTGCTCGGGCCCTAATAATAAACGGAGCAATTCCAATAGGGTCCTCACACCATCGGTGCTCGGGCCCTAATAATAATAATAATAATAATAATAATAATAATAAACGGAGCAATTCCAATAGGGTCCTCACACCATCGGTGCTCGGGCCCTAATAATAATAATAATAATAATAAACGGAGCAATTCCAATAGGGTCCTCACACCATCGGTGCTCGGGCCCTAAATATAGCTGCGAGCAGCGATGGCGGGCCCAAGCCCGGTGGCACCGCCACCCCGGTGGCTTCAGGGCAACTGTGCACGGCGGGCAATAGGCATTTAAAACGGTAAAACATCAAAGGACTATGTCAAATTCACTCCACATTTACTGCACTACAAGGTGCCGCTATAGAGCCCCTCCTCCCTGCCCATTTTCAAAGGTTTGCATGTGCCAAGTTTTAACATTATTCTGATGAATTTTGAAGCAAATCAGGTAAAAATAAGAGGGTGATCTCAATGTATGCTGAAAGTGACACATTTTCTGCTTCCAGTTGGTGGCGCTATGACTTTGAATCACAATAGTCACATCCATGTGATCAGCCTTGTACAACGAAGACTAAGCTGAAGTTTCATCAAAATCAATTAATGTATGCAGAAGTTATAACACTTTGTTTCCCTTTTCTTGCCATAAATTCGTTGCCTCGCCACGGCCAAACCGTTTGAGATATCCAAAATCCGTTTGCAATTAAACAACTTCAATGTGTTAGCAACAAGTTAAAAAAGCTTGGTGTAAATTGGATAAACCCTGTAAGAGTAGTAGTATAAAATTCATAGCCTGTTTTTTAAAAAAATTAACATTCAAACAAAAATAGCCGACTTCCTGTTGGTCAAAGCTAATGAATGTAAATTAGAAAATTGTCCAGCTTGATGAGAACAATATGTGTACCGAGTTTGGTGACTGTAGGAAAAACTAACCCCCTAACTTTTGTCAAAAGGTGGCGCTACTGAGCCCCTCCACCACGCCCATTTCTATGGCTTTGTCCATGTCTACTGGTTGACAATATTGATGTGTGTGTTGAGTTTCATGCAATTTGAAGCATGTTAAGAGCCTCAAAAACACTCAAGAATATTATTACAGTTTGACCTGTTGCCATGGCAACAATATTTCAAATATCAAAAATCCTGTCATAGGTCTACATCTGCTGTGTATTGACATTACACTGATGAAGTTTGAAGCAAATCAGGTAAAAATAAGAGGGTGATCTCAAAGCATTTCAAAAAGTGATACACTTCCTGCTGCCAGTTGGTGGCGCTATAACTTTGACTCACAATAGTCACATCCATGTGATCAGACTACTACAACCAACACACTCGTGAAGTTTCATAAAGATCAATATATGTATGCAGACGTTATAACACATTTCCTGTTTCCTTTTTCTCGCCATAAATTCGTTGCCTCGCCACGGCCAAACCGTTTGAGATATCCAAAATCCGTTTGCAATTAAACAACTTCAATGTGTTAGCAACAAGTTAAAAAAAGCTTGGTGTAAATTGGATAAACCCCGTAGGAGTAGTAGTATAAAATTCATAGCCTGTTTTTTTCAAAAAATTAACATTCAAACAAAAATAGCCGACTTCCTGTTGGTCGGAGCTAATGAATGTAAATTAGAAAATTGTCCGGCTTGATGAGAACAATATGTGTACCGAGTTTGGTGACTGTAGGAAAAACTAACCCCCCCACTTTTGTCAAAAGGTGGCGCTACTGAGCCCCTCCACCACACCCATTTCTATGGCTTTGTCCATGTCTACTGGTTGACAATATTGATGTGTGTGTCGAGTTTCAAGCAATTTGAAGCATGTTAAGAGCCTAAAAAACACTCAAGAATATTATTACAGTTTTATCTGTTGCCATGGCAACAATATTTCAAATATCAAAAATCCTGTCATAGGTCTACATCTGCTGTGTATTGACATTACACTGATGAAGTTTGAAGCAAATCAGGTAAAAATAAGAGGGTGATCTCAAAGCATTTCAAAAAGTGATACACTTCCTGCTGCCAGTTGGTGGCGCTATAACTTTGACTCACAATAGTCACATCCATGTGATCGGACTACTACAACCAACACACTCGTGAAGTTTCATAAAGATCAATATATGTATGCAGACGTTATAACACATTTCCTGTTTCCTTTTTCTCGCCATAAATTCGTTGCCTCGCCACGGCCAAACCGTTCGAGATATCAAAAATCCGCTGGCAATTTTTAATCATCCGTGTCTTGACTTCATGCTGACCGAGTTTGGTGGTGATCGGATTAATCGTCTAGGAGGATTATATCAAATTCCAGAGCATGCGTTTTTCAAACAACCCTTAATAGCTGACTTCCTGTTGGCATGGCGTTTAACTTAGAGCACGAAAGTTGTTCGGCCCGATGAGGTCTATATGTGTACCGAGTTTCATACTAATACGTGCAAGCGTGTTTAATATATGGACCAAATTTTCAGACTTTTTTCCATAATAAAAATAATCCTTAGGGGATCAAGAGGGCCCTGCGCGAATTTTCGCTTGGGCCCTAATAAAAATAATAAACGGAACAATTCCAATAGGGTCCTCACACCATCGGTGCTCGGGCCCTAATAATAAACGGAGCAATTCCAATAGGGTCCTCATACCATCGGTGCTCAGGCCCTAATAAACGGAGCAATTCTAATAGGGTCCTCGATCACACCATCGGTGCTCGGGCCCTAATAATAATAATAAACAGAGCAATTCCAATAGGGTCCTTACACCATCGGTGCTCGGGCCCTAATAATATAATAAACGGAGCAATTCCAATAGGGTCCTCACACCATTGGTGCTCGGGCCCTAATAATGTAGGCCTACAACTTTTGCATTTCATTTTTAACTTACATCACAAAAATAAGCTGTACAGAAATTAGTCTGTTCCATTGACAAAGTGACATTTAAATAACATTTATATCGACACATTTTAATGTACCCATTTTTTGCACTGTATTCTGTTCTTGAAAAAAGTAGGGGGGAAAGCGGCCTTTGAAGTGCGATTCACCGCGGCATGAGGAGGGAGGACGTAATTCGAGAGCAACTTCAAGTGCACCCTCTCCGTTTCCCAGTGGAATGAAGCTCCGATCTCAAGACACTTTGCGGTCTACACTATCCCACAGTTCATTGCCGGTCACAACAGGAGTTCTGTGTGAATTCAAATAAATGTAAGCAATGCCCCAGTTTCACCAATATGTATCTAAATTAAACTGTAATATCCGTGATGTCCAAAACGTCAGTTTTTCATAAATACAATATTTGTCTCTGAGATGGAGTGCAGTTGAATAAAACCCTAAAGTACTGTACTTTACAGGGTCATGAAACCCCAAAACACTTTTTTTGAGATGTAAACAGATATGTATAGGCTGCACATCATTGAAAACACAAAAGGTACTCATTAACACTCTGAGGTCTGAAAACGCACCGGCGCGTTTTGCAAGGTTTTTTTCACATTGAAGCAAAACAGACTTAAAATACTCCATCATTTTTTGTCATAGAGACATAAGTAATATATCAGTTGAAACTATAGAATATCTTCTTTTATTTGTATACACTCAGAGTAAAAACAAAATGTTGTGCTTTTTGTAAAATAAAGAAAACTAACATGATGTGTGATTTCTCCTCTCCATCTGAAGGAAGTCCAATCTGATAGTTCTCAGAAAATTAACTGTAACTTAGTAAATACTAAACACAGAAAAATTACACTTATGTCTAAAAAAAAACGTTAAGATGTCAGGTTTTAAATCATGTAAGTCAAATCGAAAACAAACCTTCTGTGTTTCTGTAATCTGTATGAAAAGAGAGCCATGTCAGAAGTCAGTGATTCAGCTCATTATCAGAGGCAATACATGCATTCATCGTCTCAATCGTGTATTCATTGTCTTGAAAAGTGTTTATCTGGATGTAAAAGTCATGGTTAGTGAGCTCTAGAAGACATGCAGTTAGTTCCTGTTTTCTTTTCTTCTATAGATGAATTTTAGATGAGTTTTTGTTTCTTTAGCACCCTCCGGCTGCAGTATGAATTTGGAAAATCCATTCATGGAATAGCCTCTTCTTCTTTTAGATGAATTTGTGGACTAAAAATGCACAGAGAGCGCCCTCCGACTTCAAGTACGAACTGAAAACACCAGCGCTCATAGTAATGACAATGAATATTAAATAAATATAACTCCTCTGTATAGAAAATTGACATAAGCATATGAGAATCCAATATTTCTCCAAATGTGCATGCTTTTAAACTAAAAGCCTATATTCAGACTCTTTGCATCACAGAAATACATTATATTTTAGAGTATAATATAAAACTATTACTTTATATTGTAATAATATTTTTCTGTATGTTTCATATATCATGATGAGCTTGAGACATCACAGAAGGTTTTTTTCACAGCCTACCTGACTGAAATGCCTCATTAATATGCAAGTCATTTCAGCTCATTACTATGCAATTCTTTTGTCTTCTCAGGTGAGAATGGCCCATTATTCAGTGGTGATTCACACCTCCAAGCATACTGTGTTTCTTGGCAAAAAGTGTCTTACAAAAAATTAATTAATATATTGTTTTATATGAAGGAGTAGGCAGCATAATTTTTACATAATTCTGAAGCAAAAACTCTAGTCTACAACCTCCAATACCCTAAAGTATTGTAAACACAGATTTACTATACTTTTTTTGGCCTTATTTCAGTGACTTAAGTTTTTTGTTTTTTCAATAACCACACATAAGTGTTATTCCTTCAAAAACACAAACATGTACATACATGTTCCTCACATATTATTGTAGCCTAGTTTGTGCTGAATACAGTGTAATGACACTTTTTCCATTAATATGTTTATGAACAACTGAAAAAAGCACAAATGTCAGGGCATGTCAAAACTTCTCCAGGCCCCAAATCAGCCTCAGACTCCAGAGGGTTAATGTTATTCATAAGTGAAAAATAATTACTTTTGCATTTTTCAGAGCGATTTCAGAGCAACATCACAAAATCTGACGTCATTGTGTACTTTCGACCCAAGTATGGGCATGGTCGAACATGCTGACGTAGACCGTTTCGAGCGATTCTCGACAAATATTCATGACATAAAGCTCATTTAATCCAATCACTGCATTGTAGTATGCATTAGATTATAATTGTGCATGAGGAAGTATCACTTCTCTCGCCTCGGTCTCTTGTCATTCAGACATATCGTTGGTGCTCGTTTCCTCAGTGCTACAACACAATGTGTTTTCCTGAGACGCGACCAGAGCAGATGTTTGTGCGCATGTGGATTGTTTTGCTGTAATCTACCAGCACAAATGGAAAATATGTTTGCGTGAGATCGCATTACAGCCGAGAATTCAAATGTCACAAAAGTGCTGTTCATTCACCTCTGCCTGCTCTAGCTGCGTTCAAACATGCGAGCTGTGTGTATGTTTCCCCTAGCAGCACGTGTTGTTTGTATTTTGCTCGCGATGTGGTCAGAACTGGAGTTTGAATACGAACACATGAAAAATACGATTGTTATTAGTGATGTGTTGTTCTTGAACGATTCGTTCATTTTGAACAAATCTTTAATGTGACTCGGGAAGAACGAGTGGTCTCGGGGGGTGATTCGTTCCGTCGCGCATGCGCAATATTCTATAGGTTCTGTACTGCTAGTAGTAGTTCACCTGTTTCAGTCAATGCAGTCTGAGCCAGAAAGAGAATTGATTAGTTCTTTTCATGAGTCGGGTTTTTGAGTCGTTCCTTAATCACATGACAGACCCATATGCTAAACCAATGCAGTCTGAGCCGGAAAGAGAATTGATTAGTTCTTTTCATGAGTCTTTCGGGTTTTTGAGTCCCCATACGCTAAACCAATGCAGTCAATGCAGTCAGGCTGTGTGACCCAAACACATTATATTTCTAAGTTAATAACTTTAACTCTCCAGTTTTATTTCAGTTTGGGTTACAGCTGTTAAAGCTAATGTTACCATAAACTTAATGTTTTAAACTAACATTAATAATTCAAATTCAAAATTTGAATTGTCCTTTTTGAGCAATCTTCTTATACATATATTAGACCAATATGTCAAGTCTGCCTAGGAAAAGCAATTATTATACCAGAAAACTCAAAATTGGAGTAAAAATGAACAAACTACGCTATAAATACTTTGTATTGTAGGCTTGGATGTGTAGCACAGTTCGTGTGTGGGAAGGAAGAGGTCTGGTTCAGCGAACAACTGCTGACTGAGCTTTTATTGAGAACAAAGTTCAACAGAAAGACTGTGCAGCGCACAACAACAGCAACATAAATAATCCACAAAGGGCTTCGCTCCAGATTCGGTAGACACAATCCACAAGGGCTTCACTCCAAGTAACTCACTGTGCCTCAGTCAGCAGTTCCCCTTTCTCTCACACACTCCTGTTTCTCACGGCGTCTTATCCTGTCTCCGCACCAATCAATGTTCGTGATTTGTATTCAACCCACTCACTTACCAAGCGTCTCCTGCTATTCTCTCCGGTTGCAGACCTCGCTGAACCACGCCCCCCTCGCCACAGGATTATTATATTATTATATAGCCTAGTGTTTATTTACAGATAGACAGTCAAAAAGACAAATTAATCAATATTTTATTTATAACAGGGCTTTATTTATATATAAAATAATAATACACCACATGGCGGCTCATGTGAGGCTGGAGCCTCCTTGGTGAGGGCTGGAGCGGCAGGTTCGTGACAGGCTGGGGCAGCTTTTTTCCTCCTCCTCCGCTTTTTGGACCCAGCGGAGGAGTGTGGGTCCAGCGTGGGACAGGCAGGGAGTTCACTACAAAGCATACCCAGAACAAAGAACGCTAGCTTCTGTTGTCTTCAGCAAGCACTATCTGTAGCTTGTCTGTCTTATTTAGTGTTGTTTGTCCCTGCATTCGCACCCAGTGATCTCTTCGTCCGAGGACAAGAGTTTCAAACACAATAAGACACACATATACATATATATATATATATATATGAAGAGTTTCATTGCAAAACGAGATAACTCAGTTTTTTTAATTTTTCAAAAATCTTGTTTTTTGGTTGTGCATTCCAATTAATATAATTTCAACTGCAGTTGGTTTGTTTTGATTTAAACCTTCATAACTTAAAAAATACAGCTAAGTAGCACCATAGAACAAAATAATAACATGATAACATAATAATAAACATGTTTTGACAAAAATGTTAAAAACGGATTTATCTCGTTTTGCAACGAAACTCTTCATATATAAACAATATAATGGCGGAAAAAAGCAGCAATTTGTCTCCCTGCATGTGTTTCATTGCGGCTGTGTAAGATGCCTGGGAGTTGAGCATGCACAGGCAGCTCTCGAGGGAGCTATCTGTGTACACTGTGTACGCTCTTCGAGGAGGGCGCCTAGGCGAGCGTTCCCCGCGGGTCTGGTCCCACTGCTGCTGAGGCACAGCAAAGGCTGCACTCGTGGGGCTCGTAGATGGATCTAGCAGAGGTGGGAGACACGGGCTCTGCCTTATTGCTCCCCTTACCTGCTAGACCCAGTGTCTCTCCTTTGGTGGTGGAAGCATGCGCTGCGGTTTCATCCCTCCAGAGGGAGATACCGGCGCTCAACATATCTTCCTCCGAGGAGGTTGATGTGAAGAGTGTCGGGGAAGGAGATGAGGAACCGCCAGCCTCATCTCCAGCATATGAGGAGCTGCTGGAGGTGGTGACCAGGGCAGTAGAAAAGCTAAATATAGACTGGCCCGCGGAGAAAAGTGAAAGTAAACCAAAAAGTAAATTAGACAAAAGGTTTCTTCCAGCAAGGTCACTACCCCAGCGTTGGGGTCTGCTGTTTTTTCCCGACCTCCACACCCAGGTGTCGAGGTCGTGGAAGAGACCAGTTCAGTTTCGTGTTTTCAGCCCCCAAACATCATTGTATAGTAATATCACGGGGCTGAAACACCACGGCTATGGGGCAATGCCTCGGGTTGAAGAGACGCTTGCGAGCTATCTCTCGCCCGAGTCTGCATCGTCGCTCAAGACCCTGACACTGCCCACCAAGCCGTTAAAAACTACATCTAGCTTGGTGGGCAAGGCTTATTCGGCGGCAGGTCAGGCGGCTGCATGTCTGCATACAATGTCAATCTTGCAGGCATATCAAGTCGACCTGCTGGGGGAAATTGATGAGAGTGGGGAAGCATCATTTGAAGCCATTCACAAGCTCAGAAAAGCGACAGATCTAGCTCTCCGGGCCACCAAAGAGACGGCCAAATCAATCGGCCGCTCTATGGCAGCCTTAGTGGCCACGGAGAGGCATTTATGGCTTGATTTATCAGACATAAAGGAGAAAGATAAAAATGTTCTGACGGAGGCGCCGCTGTCTCATAGTGGCCTGTTCGGCGACAGGTTCCAGGAGACACGCAAACAATCAGCGGCGTTTTCCAAGCTTATCCCCCGCGCTCTCATCCCCCCGAGGCTGCTGGGCGGGAACAGTCTCGGCCGACAGCTAGCTCCTCCACGCATAGAGCGCAACAGAAGGCCAGTGTTGCAACTCGTGCTCCCCCGCAGAAAGCCTGGGGACCGGGGCATGCGGCACAGGCGAAGCTTAAAAGAAAAAGTCCTGACGCCAGTCGTCCGGGGCTTTTGAGGGCAGCCCCCTCCAGAGAAGTTCGGTTATTAAAATAACAAAAACTCGTTCTTCTCCGGTGCCCTCAGGAGGCCGTTCTGCCAACCCTGCCACTCAGTGTGCATCTGGGTGCAGTGGTCTCCACCGATCCTCTGAGGAGGGTCGGTCAGCGCTTGATTCGCCTGTCTGCCGGTGCGCTGCGTCAGATGAACGAGCCAAGTGCTCAAAACACAGTCGAGAGACTGGTTCCCTTAGTAGAATTTGTGGAAGAATGGAAACATCTCCCGAACATTTTGAAATGGGTGCTGATCATGATAGAACAGGGTTACAGAATTCAGTTCGGTTCTCGACCGCCCAAGTTCAAAGGGGTTCTTCTTACAGTGGTGACCCCAGAGCAGTCTCTCGTGATGGAACAAGAAGTTACGACGCTTTTGCAAAAAGGAGCTATAGAAAGGGTTCCTCCTCCCAGCAAAATGTCGGCTTTTACAGCCGTTACTTCATTGTTCCAAAGAAGGATGGAGGATTGCGTCCGATCATAGATTTACGTGTGCTAAATCGATCTGTAAAGAAGTTGAAGTTCAAAATGCTCACACTCAAACAGATTATTCCACAGATCTGGTTCGAGGACTGGTTTGTGGCGATAGATCTGAAAGACGCATATTTCCATGTATCCATCCATCCTTCTCACAGGAAGTTCCTCAGGTTTGCTTTCGGCCTACTTCTCTCACCCCGCACGTTCACGAAGTGCGTGGATGCAGCGCAGGTTCCACTGAGACTCCAGGGCATCCGCGTGCTGAACTATATCGACAATTGGTTGATTTTAGCTCAGACAGAGCAACTGGCAGTTCAACATCGAGATGTTGTTCTGTTGCACATGAAAAAGCTTGGGCTGAGGCTCAATGCCAAATCCAGAGCTCCCTCCACGAAGAAGCTATACATGTATAAGTGGAAACTGTTCGCTACATGGTGTGGCCAACGTAATATGGACCCTGTCCAGTCTCCTATTAGTTTTGTGCTACAATTCCTTCAGGAAAAGTTCTCAGAAGGCTTAACCCCTTCAACATTGAAGGTATACATTGCAGCCATTTCGTCTTATCATAGTTCCTCAGTGGGTCGAGACCCCCTGGTTATACACTTCCTCCGTGGTGCACTGAGGTTGAGGCCTGTAGTGCGCACAAAAACTCCAACCTGAGACCTAGCTATTGTGCTACAAGGGTTAGCCGAGGCTCCCTTTGAGCCAATAGAGGAAGTGTGCGATAAATTTCTGACACTAAAAACAGTATTTCTGTTAGCAATTTCGTCCTTAAAAAGGATCGGTGATTTACAAGCGCTGTCAGTCACTCCATCATGTTTAGACTTTTCGCCTGGTATGATTAAGGCTTTTCTACACACTAGACCAGGCTACGTGCCAAAAGTCCCCACCAGGGTCCCGGGTCCCATTACACTGGAGGCTTTCTGCCCGCCTCCATTTGTAAATCCGGATCAGGAAAAACGAAATCTGCTTTGCCCTGTGAGGACGCTAGATGCTTACGTCCACAAAGCTGTGTTACGGATCCCCTAGAAGGGGGGGCCCAGCATCTAAGCAGAGGACGAGCAAGTGGGTGGTCGAGGCCATCTCACTCACCTACAAAGCAGTGGGACAACCATGTCCCTTAGCTATTCGTTCTCACTCCATGAGAGGTATGGCCGCTTTGAAAGCTCTAATGTCAGGAGTGTCATTAGATGATATATGTGGTGCAGCTGGATTTTACTAGCTTGATGTAAATTCTACTCCAGGTTCTCTGGTATTGCAAGATAGCAGCCAGGTACTTGAAGATACAGCATAGTTGGGACAGCGTTCCCATCACGTCATTGGACGTACCTCCTACATACCTGGAGCGCTTTGCTTCAGACATATTCCAGAAGCTAGCGTTCTTTGTTCTGGGAATGCTTTATAGTTTCCTGGTCCGTGACGTCACCCGCCTCCGATGTCACGTTTCCTCATTGGCTGGATACAGAGGTGCTTCACGAACACAAAATGCAAAGGGTTCCCATCACGTCATTGGACGTAGCGTCTCGTTCCCTTACTCAGGGAACGGGGGTTACACTCGTAACCTGAGAGGTTTTTCTTCAGTTAGCGGTAAGCACGGCTGAGGAAGGTGAGTTCTGCTTAAGCTCTGTCAATAAAGTTTAAAATTAGTTATTAAATGACAGGAAACAATATATTTTTGTGTTAAAAATGGTTCTGGAACATGATGTATTCGTTTTAAGTGTTTGCTTTTCAAGATCTGTGGCTAAAATCATCTGTTTGGACTGGCAGGTCAATACCCAAAGGCCACAGATTGACTTTTGATTCTGTTTTTCTT
The DNA here is from genome assembly GCF_024489055.1 of Chanodichthys erythropterus. NCBI lineage: Eukaryota > Metazoa > Chordata > Actinopteri > Cypriniformes > Xenocyprididae > Chanodichthys > Chanodichthys erythropterus. The sequence goes on from NW_027125670.1 coordinate 97,487, forward strand.
TTTATTATCTTAGGTGTGTTTTCCATCTATGCTTCTGTTCATATTATTGTCTTGAATTTATGTGAAATGTTTTATAGTGTGAAAATCGTTAATGTTAAATGTAAAGTTTGTTGATCAGATCATATGCAGTTCATCTGAAACTGTAATATAAAGTGCAGTTCGCGGTTAGCGCGGCTGAGGAAGGTCAATGCCCAAAGGCCACAGATTGACTTTTGATTCTGTTTTTCTTTTTATTATCTCAGAATAAAAACAAGTGGTCTGAGGAATTTCTGTTGTCCGGTCTCTTCAATAAACCACAACGCAGAGTGAAGGCGCAGATCGGTCACATGTGTTTGTGTTAGATATTAGTTTGTGTTAGAATAATCAATAAAGTTTTGTTTATATTTTTAAAGAGAAGTGTCTTCTTTGTTATGTGCTTAAGAATTTAATGTCTTAAACTGCAGAAATGAAGCTCTAGCGCAAGTTCTGCCGGGAAGACTCAAATGTTACGTCACTTATTAATTCAGATCTAACCAATCATTATCTAACACTTGGAGTATAAAAAATTGGTACTTACACTTGTCTGAGTTCGCAGATGCTGACACAAACTTTCACGTCGGTGCGGGATATAGCTTGTTTAAAATCCAGCCTGTCTCGTCGTTATCCATTAAATCACTGCTATTTCAATCTAAAACCCAAGCTTCAGTGAACCACTGTAAAACAATATTCCTCTCTCGATGCATGCACAGACTATTATCGTGATTATCGAAATAATCAAACAGATTACAAAATGTTTGCGTATATTGATTTACTACTACATGTAAAAATGTTAATTTTAGACGGGGTAGCTATAGTGTAATTTGAGTTCATGTCAGCCTATCATTTTCGAATGTTTGAGCTGTTACAGCAATAGGAGAAGATTCCCGTTTAATTTCAGAAGCATGCAGGTTCTCCCTTCACGGATTTCTTTTGTTTTCGAATTTCGTCTCAGCAATATCATCAAAGGCTTGTCACGGCTGCAATCTTCATCATCCTTGCCTCTTCACTACGGATTAGCCATTTCATCTCAGTGATAAGTATTTTCATCGTGTTATGCACCTTGGTGTCTATTGGGCGAAGAATCGTCTTCTGCTCTCTTTTCACATTCATAATCAGTTATGCAAGCGCACGCATTTGTTAGTCTGAGCGCTCATTAAACGTTGCTTGTAATGCTTGTACGTATTGTATAGCCTATAGCACGTTGTAATGTTGTAATGTTGTGGGAACTGAATGAGGCCGCTGGAGCGATTGCGCAACACACGCCTCATGAGCAGCGGGACTTTTATTATGACAGAGTCGCCGGCGCTGCTTCTGCTTTTCCGGTCATGAGTATGAGGTAACATAGCTCTGTTTATTATAATTTGAGTGTGTTGAAAATTATGTTATAACATTACTGTGTGCATTCACTCGGCGGCTGCTATGAGACACTTGTTACAAACTGCAGTAAGATAGATCGATTTTATTGTATATCATTGCTGGATGTTTGGTGTTGATAAATGGCATGCATGATAAATTCATTTTAAAACGTATTGTATGATGGAGAAATGCTGTATTACTGTTAAAGCGTGTGAAGTAGGCATCCAGTTCACATCACTGAAGCCTGGGATGGATTCTTAGCTGGACACACTATCACTCATAAATGCAATGTGACGAGGATCAAAGACCCTGACCTCTTTCAGGAAACTAATGGCAGGTTGCCCATCAGAAATGTACTTGCTCAGTTTGTCCTCTGCATTGATGTATGCCTTTTCCACTCTGTTCAGGATCTGCATTTTGATAGCAAAAGATAGATCAAGTCCCTCAAAGTATTCTGCGTATGTTTCATAGCTGAGATCTTTGTTGGCCTCTAACTTCATATGCAGATCCTCCAGGTAGTCAAAAGCTTTGGTGACTAAAGGACGTCTGCTCTGGAAGATGTCCAGAAGTCCAATTAACACTCTGCACTTATCTGCCATGATGCTGATCTGGACCTGTAGACTTTCAGCCATATTTGGATCCTGGAGCATTTCATGGAGTCTCTCCACTGACTGGGGTGTGGTTTTTCCACAGGTCTTTGAATAGAAAAAAACAAATGAGTCAAAATTATGTTCAGGCAATCAATCACAAAAATACATAGTATTTCATTCATCATTTTGGACATTTTGTGTATTTCTCTGTGTATGTGTTGGTATGTATGTCTTTGGTGGAACTGAAATGTATATTTGCCTGTAAGGCGCCATTGAGGAATTTTTTATTTGTAATATGGCGCTGTATAAATAAAACTGAATTGAATTGAATATATTTGTAATACTGTATTATGAGCAAAGAGAATGCCACTTACATCAATTTCCTTCTCAATAAATTCCTTGTACAGTCCGAAGTGCTCTGAATGGTACTGTACAGCAGTGAACCATGAGTTCCATCAAGTTGCACATGGATTTGGAGCCATGGTTGCTTTCCTTCTTCTTTTGCGTGAGCCAGCATGGTAGAACATTTGCGAGAAACTCAGCATGAATGAATTCAATTGATCAAAAGGTCTCCGAAAAGCACTTCCGACAAGGTTCATAATATGAGCCATGCATGTTACATGCACTGAATTTGGGAATAAGGACTTCAGCGCAGCAGTATAGGCCTTCTTCATTTAGGTTGCATTATCCGTGTTAAACACAATGACATCATCATTATCAATGCTGTATTCTTGAAGACACTTTACAACAGCCATTGACACAGTGGAGTGGTTACACTGCTCAAGGAACACTGTGTCTGCAAGGTACACCAAAATTCTTCCAGACTCATCCTTCTCTAGTGGTGCAATTAGAATGTTCAGTACACATCTGCCCTCTACATCTGGAGTTTCGTCACAAATGACTGCAACAGGCTTTTTGGTTAAATTAGTCTTGAGAATTTCTTTCTCCTGCAGGTAGACATCACCCAAGTATTTCTCTTGGAGCTGGTGGCTCCCAGGAATCGCTCCACAATTGACAACCTTCTCTTTGAGGAACTTCCTCAAAACAGGGTGGTCACTCTTTGAGAGTGGAATATTTACAGCTGTACATGTGGCTACCCAATCTAAACAAATCTAAACAGAAAATAATAAAAACATCAATACATCAGCCACATTCTGGGATGGTATTGTAGGTGTATGCATATCTACATCCATCTCTCTATCTCTCTCTCTCATATTCATATATTCATATATATATATATATATAGATATATATATATATATATATATATATTCATATATATATATTCATATATATATATATATATATATATATATATATATATATATATATATATAAATCAAACACGTACAGAGATAGCCATTAATATACTGACTATCATTTCCATTAGTTTAGTCCTGCTTATAATAGAACAAAATTTTCTGTTTTCTTTCTTTTTGTTTCTTTGTTCGGTGTAATGTAACCCTGGCAAAGAGAGGGGGAGAGACAGGGAGAGGGCTATTGATATGCAAACGAGAAAGCACACCAGCGCAATTAGCCTTTCGCCGAGCCCCGCCCCCCTTAGTTACTGTTGCTTTGTCCGGCAAGCCGTGGCGCTATCACGCCACACAGAGTGGAAAATACATCGCGGAACAAAGAGGATACTGACCACACATCGACAGACAAGACGAGCAGGTTACTTATGATATTAAACAAAGTCCCAGCTTTCAAACCGTGTAGTTATTAAAGAAATTCAAACAATAAAAACTGTTTTGTTGCTCTTTAATGTGTAGTGACCATGGTCGTGACAGATTGCTGTAGATCCTCAGCTCAACAGCTCGTAAAAAACGATCATCTCTGCCTATTAGTCCATGAACATGAGGATGAATGTTGTTTCAAACGTGGAAAGACGTCAATACACACCATTTTTCAAGTTTAACTCCACCGAGGTTAATCTTTTAACTACTGGCTGCTTTGTCGGACAAAATGGCGGATTCGGCGTTCTGATTGGTTAGATTGCTTGTCAATCGATGATTTCCTTTTGTGTTCTACCACAATGTTGCATGCAGTGCAAAATAATTTCCCCCCGCTTTCATGCAGAATGCCAGGGTACTGCTTTTGGCGATCTATTGCTGTTATTTTGCTCGGCAAGTGTGAAACGTTTGACTCGCACATGCTGCTTTTCTTAACACGGAAGTAAGGTGGAAGGTAATTTGTCGACGTCAGCTCCAGACGTTGCGTTGATGTTGCAAATCGCAACATCGCAAAATCCTGGAGGGTCTGTATTACATTCAGTACTCTGCCCCTGCCTGGTTATAAGCATTTTGCTTGTGCTTATCGCGCCCCATCTCCTGTGCAGGGCTCTTAACAGTTTTTCTCTTCACCGAGGTACTGAACGACAATTATCGCATTATCCTATTGCCAAGGTTTGCTAGCTTTTGCAGAGTTCAATAGCTAGCTAAGGTCAGCTAATAAAGCATTACCAAGTAGGCGTTTTCCTTTCTTCAATAGCATTATGACAAGGTTTTCTCAGTCTTCTTTTGGGGGTTCTCTCGCCAGGTTCTGACTGCTAGATGGAGTCCTGTTGGCTAAGTTCCGTCAAGCCACTAGCATGGTTTAGAAATTTTCCTAACAGCAGATGAAGAGGACTGTTTGGATGGGGCCTACGCCAAAGATCATTAACCTTATATATTCTGCTTGCTGTTTGGTAATAAATATCAGTGTTATGTTATCTTGCCTCCCGAGTCTTTCTGGTAGAACTATGTTGCCTTGCTAATAAATAGTGTTTTAACAGTAGTTGGATATTCATATCCGCTACAGAGCTTATAGTTACAGCCCATGCAAATGAACACTGGACGATTCAGTTGCTCAGTCATAAAATAAGTGACTCTTCCCTATAAATTAATAATTTATTTTGAGCTAATTTGCTTACAAAGGAGACAATGACCTGCATAATCCGCTTAATGAGACTTTCAGTCAGGCATGTAAGAGGGAACTATAAGAAGGAATATGAGGACAAAGTTTATTTTGTAGTTTATTTAGAACATAGTTATTATAAATAAGAGCCAAAGGCACATTTTGAGTAGACAGTTACACCTGGATATAAATCCTGTTCAAAGATATAAGTGAACTTCACTTAACTGACATTCCAAGGTGTTTGGTGTTTCTATGCACTGGGGAAAAAAAAAAAAAAACAAAAAAAAAAAACTTTTCTGCTTCCAGTCAGTGATCTCACCATCATATCCATGCAGAATGTCCAATGTGGGCCAATATTTGGTCACTATGATTCTCAAATATGTGAGATAAAAGAAAAAAACCCTCTGTGAGCATGCTGATAACAGGATCGTATCAACTATGGTATTAACATTAATATAATGTCCACTCTTAACAGAAAACATGATTTTTTGAAAAAAGTCTCATGCTCATCAAACCTGCATTTATTTGATCAAAAATACAGAAAAAACTACATGCCCCAGACATGACATGCAGGAAAAAAAAATAGTAGGCTAAATTGTGCACACAATTTATTAATTCGTTCCCTCGATTTACTAAAACGAGCACACGATTTAGTATTTCGTTCCCTCAATTTATAAATCATGCGCATGATTTGTAAATTGAGGGAACGAAATAGTAAATCGTGCGCATAATTTAGTAAATTGAGGGAACGAATTAGTAAATTGTGCGCACTATTTAATTTTCTTCTTGCATGTCATGTGCGGGGCAATATTGTGAAATATTATTACAACTTAAAATAATGGTTTTCTATTTTAATACACTTTAAAATATAATTTATTTCTGTGATGCAAAGCTTAATTTTCATCATTAATTGCAAACAAAAGCTTCTGATGTGGCACTAGGCTATTTCACAGTAAACACTTTATAATCTGTCCAAAACAAGCCAAAGAAATGTTGTCTAAACATTCATATTACCTCTCTGCGTCACGTTTTAAGTTTGTTTTGGTTCTGTTTTCATGCTTTTTCCCTGTCTTCAGTTTCTTAGTCAGTTTTCTAGTTTGTAAATTGTTTCAGCTCTCCTCATGTGTCTGCCTGTTTGTTGTCTTGGTTACAGATTAATTAGTGTCCTTAGTTCAGGTGTGTCTTGTTAATTTAGTCTCGTTAACCCCTTGTTTGGTGTGTATTTAAGCCTTCAGTTTCAGTACAGTCTTTGTCCTGTATTGTTTATGTTACACAGTGTTGTATTTTCCCTGTTTCTTGTTCCTAGTGTTCCATTAAATATCACTGAAGATATCTCCTTCGTCACGCATTGAATACTACACCACCCACTCATGACATTATGACATTTTATGTATCATATTTGTTATATTACAGAGCCTGTAATAAATGTTAATGTGCAGTTTAATACATTACTAAAACATTTTATTTCAGTATTCATTACGTATTTCAGTCAATTTCACTCCTCTTAGTATAGCAATATAGTTTAGGAAAATCCAATATGGCATGTTTACTAATGTAGGTTATGTGTAGTAGCCTAGACGAAACCATGCGTCTGCCTCATTCATTCACAAAGAGACACACAGAACATGTAAAAGTTCATATTTAAAAAGTCTTTTTGCAGTTTAAAATTCACAGACCCTATATTATGATTAGAATAAAGAACTTAAGAATTTTAAAAAACGTACCATTCACAATCATCGGCTTGATCAAGTTGATCCTTGAAATGAAACTGAAAGTCTGAGGTAAATTCTTACAGAATATTTCCTCACCTTGTCTCAAAATGATGTACGTGAATCTGTTGATGTTGATGCGGTCATTGACTCTGTTGTATGGATTGCCTCAGAATTTGCCTTTAAAAGTGCGCGCTCTCCATAGGCGTGGCGGATAAGGAGGTGACCCGTGAATGACTGACCTCTCTCTTTTCAAACAGATTCAGACATGAGAATATACATAAACAGAGAATAATGTTTGTTGTTTTGATAAACCCGTGTCTTTCCCTGGGCGGCTCTGCTCTGCCCTGTCTCTGCGCCGGTAGTAGCTCCTCCCTGGCTATGTAGGACCTACCCCAGAGAATTTCCATATGTAGCCCTGCCCCCTGTGTCAGTCCATATGTGTAACCTGTTACCACCCTCTCGGTATGGAGGGCTGTCTTTTGGGCTTACATGGGGCGCTGGGAAGGTTATGACAGTGTGACGGCCGTTGAGGACATGCGACGGCTTGCCAGCATCTGCGTCTCCAAAAATCATAACACGGTTCAGTGGCTGTGGCATAACGTAAGGTTGGACATGTCTGAATGAATGGGAATGTCTATGTTCCTGAATGTTCCTATGTTCTACATTTGTGAGATGGACATAGCTAATCCCATTACTATCCCCCACATAGAAAAGGACAAGAACGTAATAGTCAAGTGAAATATTGCAATCTATGTGCAGCACTGAGGGAAATAAAAAAAAAAAAAAAAAAAACAACACCTGGACCGGAGCCACGCTAACACTAAGATAACGGAGAGAACTTAAGGGTCGGAGAAGAGAAAAAATGCACCAGACGAGAATGCAGGCAAGACAAAGCAACAGATGCAGAAATGTCAGTGAGCCGCGAGCACACATACACAGTTTGTTTGTGCATCAATAATAACAGACTCACACATGCGTAATGTACGACTGAGTAGCCTATGTTACTGTAATCGTCTTTACCTTCATTACAATCATCATCCATCAAAAGTAGCAACACTGGTTTTCTTTATCCAACTTGTTACTGATGCGGTTGGGTGTTTTGAGCAGTCTGTATTTCACACTGCTGCTTCGAAACAATCGCAGAATACGCAGAGAGGTGGTGTTTGTTAATATTTAACGAGTTTGTTTGCCCATATAATCTTTAGGGTATAGGTTAGCTAATTTGGCTTGCTGTCCACTGAGGAGGGGCTCGGTGAAGAAGCTTCAACTCGAGCTCTGATATACCCCCCAGTGAATAAATATAGGATATGATTACATAGGGCAAGGTACCCGAGATGAAGGTGGAGTTTGGGGAGGTGGAGGGATGCTGGAACAGCTGAGACTGAAGAGAGGTAAGCAGCTGCTTATATACTCTGGCTGTTGATTGGAAGATTAGATGGGCTCACTCCTCCCTAAATTACGTTTAGGAACTTCACTTAATTTAACGTATTAATAATACAATTAATGAATTATATTAATGTATTTAAATTAATTTTAAGTTATCTCCAAGCCACCCTAGAGGATAACTGGCCTACAGTCATTATGCTTTACCACATCGTCCTCCACTGGATGTAGAATGAGCAGCAATAAACTACATTTTAGCATTTTATGCCATCATACTTCTTTAGTTATTTTGGTGAATGTCGCTCAAAAGTAACACAACAGTAGCGTAATGCATTACAATTCAGAGACAGTGATATTGTAATGTAACTAATTACTTTCAAATGACAGTAATTAGTAATATATAATGTATTACATTTTGGAAGTAACTTGCCCAAATTTGTTAGAAACCTAGACATTCTATTTAGCACCAAATATGGTTCTGCTATTGTTACAAGCTGAAGAACCAGCTTGGTACTGTAACAAAGCGGGAAACATGTTCGAATCCAAATGCAAGCTTTATTAAGTGAGAGCGTAGTCGTACAAGCCAGGTCAAACAGGGGCAAACAGGAACAGCAAGGGACAGGCAGAATCTTGGTCACAGTACAGGCAGAAGTCGAGGCAGGCAGATATCACTCACAGGTAGGGAAACAATAAACAGTCTAAAGGTATACAGCAGAGAATCTTAAACGGTAACAGGCAGACAGAATAACAATGCTCAGAATTGTATACTAGGGTAAAACAAGACCTTGCATGATGTGTGGTGAATGGGAGTCTTAAATAGTCTGGTTAATGTGCTGCAGCTGGGTGTGGTGATTAGTGATTAGTGTGGAGTGTGTGCAGGTGACTGGCAGGGAGGATTATGGGAATTGAAGTCCGGGAAGTGACAGGAACATGACAGGTACAGTTTAGACCATTTTTCTTAAGAGTGTACTTTATAGTAAGTATAGGATGCAGTAATAAAGTCTTACTGAAAAAAAAAAAACAGGTTAACTGGCATTTCAGTCAACTCAAATATCAAAATGGTTCATATTGGCCCGCAACGGGGGCGCTATTGAGCACCGAATGGAGTAGACGTGTTCTGCTGAGCTCCTCTCCATATTTTAAGTTAATCGGTCATTATTTTAATTTTTTGATTTCTTTTACTTCATAATTTTCTTTGTTGAAGAGCAGTATAATGACTAAGCCCAAAGCTGAAAAGGGGAAGAAGTTGGATAAAGCATTGAATGAATCCCCTGCTCAGTCGCCTTCGGAGATGACGGAACAGGCTGCGGCATCCTCGGGGTTGAGTGACGAGACTGACGCTGAATCTACCAGTATTCTTTTAGCAATACAGAATATGAGCAAAACGATGAATGATCGGTTTGATCTTTTGGAAGCATCGTTGGCGTCCACTCAAGTATCTATAGCTTGCCTCGGGGATAGAATCAAGGAGGTGGAAAATGCTACTGCCGATTATGACCGCCGCCTTTCCCTCGTCGAGCAGAAGTTCGCAAAAGTAGAGTCAGAGAATAAAGCTCTGCGTGAGAAAGTGATCGATCTAGAAGCTCACTCCAGGCGGCAAAACATTAAAATCGTCGGTTTACCTGAAAAGATTGAGAAGGGGCGCCCCACTGAATTTCTGACTAAGTTTAATCCTGACCTGTTGGGCGCTAGCAACTTCTCTAAGCCGTTGGAAGTGGATCGAGCTCATCGTCTGGGGAGGCAACCCTCTGGAGAAGACGCGCGGCCGCGTGTGATGATAGCACGGATTCATCACTTTCAAACGAAGGAAAAAATACTCCAACTGGCTCGTCAACAGTTTCATCTGCGTTACCAAGGCAGGCCGGTACACATCTTTCCCGACCTGCCAGCTGAAATAATGAAGCAGCGGCAGGCATTTAATGATGTCAGGAAGCATCTCCGGGAGGTTGGTGTGAGAAGCGGCTTCATTTACCCGGCAAGACTCCCATGGTACCACTGACAAGGTGTTTTCCTCGCCCGAGGAGACGGAGGTTTACATTGGGACGCTGTCTTGAAAACCATTTACATATGCTGGCATAATATGCTCTGGTATGTGACTTTTATTCAACAGCTACTCAGACTGGGACATTTATATGACCGTTATTGTTCATAATGTTGTTCATGTGGTTGGAGAGGGAGCTGTAGGGTTTGTTAGCTGTAGTTTCGCTGTTCCGATGGTCCAGCTACCCCTCAGTGAGTTTTTGGGATGCGTGTTCTCACTTTGTTTGGGAAAGTGGGATGGGGGTTGGGGGGTAATGTTCTTTTTGTGTGAGTTGTTTTTTTATTTTTATACCATTAAGTGTTTTAAAAGGGCGGTATGCTTGTACATTGTTTATTTTCAACTTCTGTATGAATCCTAGTTTACCTTCGAAGGGCAGCGGCATCACTTTTACCAGCTGGAACGTGCGGGGTTTGGGTCATGTGATCAAGCGAGCCAAAGTATTTTCCCATTTAAAATCTCTGTCCGCTGATGTTATGTATTTGCAGGAGACCCATATCAGGCCCACGAGAGCGAAGATGCTTAAATGCAGCTGGGTTGGCCATATCTTTCAGTCCACATTCTCTAGCAAGGCTAGAGGAGTTGCAATTTTAATCCGTAAGACCGTTCCTTTTAGACATGTTTCCACTTTGAGTGATCCAAACGGTCGATATATTTTGGTAACTGGTTACATTTATTATTTCATGTTACACTTCTTAATGTGTATGGACCAAATTTTGATGACCCTACTTTCTTTACTAAAATATTTAATTTATTGTCTGATTTTCCTGATTCACATGTTATTATAGGAGGTGATTTTAACTGTGTGCTTGATAATGTTTTGGACAGGTCAGCCCAAATAAGTCAGCTGTCCTCTGCCTCCACAGTTCTAAATAGTCTAATGTCCTCCATGAATCTGGTTGATATATGGAGACTGATACATCCCACAGGAAGAGACTATTCTTTTTTCTCACAAAGGCATAAATCTTTTTCTAGAATTGATTATTTTCTGATTGACTCCAAACTTATATCAAACGTGATCACATCAGATTACCACAACATCTTAATTCCTGATCATTCTCCGACATCAGTGGTTCTTGATCTTGGCCATAAGACCAAACCATATTGTTGGAGTTTTCATCCTTCTCTACTTTCTGATGGATCATTTTGTCAATTTATATCTCAAAAGATCTCAGAATTTTTAGATACCAATGATAATTCTGAAGTAACTGACTCCACTTTGTGGGAATCTTTTAAGGCTGTGATCAGAGGTCATATTATCTCTTTTGAGTCTTCAGCCAGACGAGACAAACGTAAACGCCTTTCAGAAACAGAAATTATCTCAATTGGAACCCTCTTATAGAATTTCCTCTAGCCCTTCTACCTTACAGACTATTCTCAAATTAAAGTATGAGTATAACACTATTTTATCTGGACAGGTATGGGATCAGTTATTAAGGGTAAGACAAAAATATTTTGAGTTAGGGGATAAGCCCCATAAATTGCTGGCTCGACAGCTGAGGGGTTTACAAGCTAATAAAGCCATACACAGAATTAAATCAGAAGCAGGGGACATGCTTGTGGATCCTAAAGCTATGAATGATCGCTTTAGAGAATATTATGAACAATTATATACATCAAGAGTAAGAGGGGACATCTCTAATTGGCTTGGACCTTTGAATCTCCCTATATTGAGTGACGCTGCCTGTGAGGCCTTAAACTCTGACATTACTATTTCAGAGATCATTGATGCTATAAAATCCTTTCCTAATGGCAAGACGGCAGGGCCAGACGGTTTTGGTATTGAATTAAATAAAAAATATTTTGAAAAGTTGGCTCCCCTTTTAATGAGGATGTTCTCTCATTCTCTTGAAATTCAAAAGTTCCCTGACACGTTATATGATGCTAATATTTCATTAATACTGAAAGAGGGTCGGGATGAGACTGAGCCTTCATCTTATCGGCCTATCGCATTACTTAACTCTGACAATAAAATTTTTACAAAATTATTAGCCAATAGGTTGAATAAATACATTTCATCTATTATACATTCGGATCAAACTGGTTTTGTTCTTAATAGATTTTCATTTTTTAATGTTAGAAGATTAATGAACATTATGTATCATAAATATAAGAAAGGCTCTAAAGTGGCTGCTCTGTGCTTAGACGCAGAGAAAGCTTTTGATCAGTTGGAATGGCCCTACATGGTGAAGGTTATGGAAGAATGTGGGTTTGGTAGTCGTTTTGTGTCATGGATTACAACACTATATGCTTACCCAACCTCTGCTGTACTCACAAATCAAGAAAAATCTAAATCATTTTTATTACATCGTGGGACACGTCAAGGATGTCCCCTTAGCCCTTTGCTTTTCGCAGTTGCGATCGAACCCCTCGCGATCAGTATTAGAAACCATCCATCTATCGAGCCTGTAAGACTGGGAAATGTAGATCATTACATTTCCTTGTATGCAGATGATGTTGTCCTCTTTTTGTCGAATCCTGAGCAGTCAATGCCTTTACTGTTAGATCTTATAAAATCTTTTGGTACAGTCTCTGGATATACAATTAATTGGCAGAAAAGTGAATTCATGTCTTTAAGTGCTGAACTTGATGATGAATTCCTACACAATCTCCCTTTCAAAATCACAGACAGACTTAAGTAGCTTGGAGTTGTTCTGCCCAAAAACCCTAAATTAATTTTTAAGTTGAATTTTCTTAAGAAATTGGAGGATCTTAAGAAAGACATTGGCAAATGGAGGACTCTTCCTCTTTCTATGATAGGCCGTATAAATGCTGTCAAAATGGTCTCTTTGCCCAGATTCTTATATCTCTTTCAAAACTTACCTATTTTTTTGACCAAAGCTTTCTTCAAATCATTAGATTCGGTAATCCTGCCTTTTATCTGGGGCTTTAAAGCTCACAGAATATCAAAAATTAATTTACAAAAACCAAAAGAGAAAGGTGGGCTAGGGCTGCCTTGCTTTTTGCATTATTATTGGGCAGCGAATGCTAGGGCCCTTGTTTATTGGCAGGAGGATTATAAAACAGAAATATCAATTGACGTTCCCCCCTGGGTCTCTATTGAAAAAAATGGCATTAAAAAATGGCATTCACTCCCAGAACTTCTCTTTTCTGCTTCAGTATTGCCTTCATTTGTCAAGGTGGATAATTTTATTGTTTCAAACTGTTTGAAATATGGCACCAAATTAAGAAGGGATGCCGGTTACCGGACACTGCTATTTTTGCCCCAGTATATCGCAATCACGCGTTTCCCCCTTCTCTCTCAGATGCAACATTCAACATGTGGAGGTTGAGTGGTATAGTTACCTTGGAAGATTTATACATTAATACACATTTTGCTGCTTTTTCTCAATTGAAGGAGAAGTTCTCTCTTTCCACAACACACTTTTTCAGATATTTACAGATCAGAAATTATGTACGCCATGCAAACATTCGATTTCAGATTTTGTAATTGTGTTTTCTGAAGAAGTTAGTTTTTCTACGAATTCTTTAAAAATTGCCTGGGAGGAGGAATTAGGTATACAGATTGGAGATGAAGTATGGGAGGAGAGCCTTAGCAGGATTCGTTCTTGTTCTATTAATTCTAGGCATCAGTTAATTCAATTTAAGGTGATGCATAGATTGCACTACTCAAAATCTAAATTGCACAGGATTTTTCCAACCATTTCTTCTACATGTGATCGGTGTAAATCTGCAGAGGGCTCTCTTACCCATCTCTTTTGGACATGTCCTAAACTTTATAATTTTTGGTGTGATATATTTAAGTGGTTTTCTGACATGTATAGTTTTGTGTTTAAGCCTGATCCAGAGATTGCATTATTTGGATATTTTGTTTCTTTGTCAGACCATAATATCTCTGTACAAAGCACCATTATTTATGGAATGATTATTGCTAAGAGCATCATTCTAAGACTTTGGAAATCTGATACTATACCTCAGTTCAAGACCTGGTTGACTTATCTTACTGGAATATTGCATATGGAAAGAGTTCGGTATGGAATTATGGGTAACCTTGATAAATTCTACAGTATATGGCAACCATTTCTGGATCATCTTAACCAGTTAAATGCTAGCTCTGGTCAGTAATGTAAGAAATAATATGCTGTCTGCTCTGCCTTCTACTGAATGCTTGTTTGTTTGTGCTTTACTACTGGAATTGCACCCTGGTTCTCAGTCTTTTTATTTATTTATTTATTTATTTATTTATTTATTTTTGTTATTTATTTCTTCTTCTTTTTTTTCTTCTTTTTTAAATATTATTATTAATGGTTGATGATATTAATAATTATTAATAATCTTTTATATTGTTGTTTTTATTGTTAATATTATCACTCATTGATTCGTATATATTTTTTAAAGGTCTTTTTTGTTTTCTTTTGCCTTTTGTAAAATGTAAAATTCTAATAAAAATACTATTTAAAAAAAAATAATAATAATTGGCCCGCAACATAACAGGGTTATGTTTTGAAATGATTTGTTGTATTTATGATTATTTTTGCATTGATACACATCCTACAGTATTGCTGAATATTAATTTGTTAATTTTTACTGTTTCTGGAAAAACATAGTCTTGGTGTGATGGATATACTGTTTTGTTAACACCTCCAGCATTACTTCAATGGAGGGGATTATATATTCCCTGTGGTTGTCCTAGTAACCAGTTTTAATGACAGTTCTAAGACCAGCTTCTCTAGGTTTCTTTTAAAGTAGAGGCTGATGGCAGGAGATTTAGAACCTCATTAGAAACACACATCACTGCAATAGTATCACTGTGCATGTGTTATGACTTTAACTTGGTTTGAGGTTGTTATATGTCCTGCTGCAACTAATGCTCTTTCTGTGAATAAATCTATTAACCTAGTATTCCTTTTCTTAGAATTCCACAGTGTACTGCTCTCTTCATGTTGACCTCTTTTCACTTCTCTGGATGTTCTTTTATGCCACTAAGACAAACTGGAGGCAGTTTGCTCATTTATTAGCTTTAGCCTTTGGCCGAAACACTAAAATGCATCCTGGATCCCTTGACTGGAGATGAAAATGTGTGGCAGCTCATAGCTGGCCATGCGTAACCTCCGCAGCTGTCACTTCACTCTCCTATAAACACAGACATTGAGCCCAACCATTATGTGCTCAAGTATAACCAATGCTACTGTTCAATGAGATTTACCATGGTTCATGCAAGCTGTATATTTAGCATGAAATATATGAGCACAAACTGTGCTACCATGTCAAAATACTGAGAATTGTAGCTGTTAAACCCAAAGTTTTTTGCTGCTTTCCTCCTTGTTGAGCCTGGTTTCTCCCAAGGTTTTTTCTCCATTCTGTCACCTGGTGGAGTTTGGATTCCTTGCCACTGTCATCTCTTGCTTGCTTAGTTGGGGACAACTAATATTCAACAATATTATTGATCTGACTGTACTGATGCTGTTGTTGAGAAATGAACAGAGCTGGACAATGACATCACTGTTTTATGCAGAGGAGGTAATAGATTCAATAAACTAATTTAATACTTGATGACCTTAACAACAGAACTGACTCAACACAGAACTGATTTCAGCTGAACAGCAGCTGAAATGCATAATTTTCCTGTTATCTTTTTAAAGCTGCTTTGAAATAATCTCTATTGTATTAAGTATTATATAAGTAAAGATGACCTGGCTTAATTTGACTTGAAAAGGATGACATTTTTCAAGACAAAGGCTCATTAATATGAGGACATACTCTCAATGTGTTCAATGCCTCTAAAATAACTTTTGACACTATCAAATTGTTGTACACAACTTCCATTATGAATTTCATTTTTTCATTATTAGCATTGAACATATTAAGTAACACTTTATGTTAATGTTCCTTTTGTTAAGGTTCCCATTCAGTCGGTCACGTTCAACGTACGTCTAACAGACCAACGAATAGGAATCTCGCTAGAGAGGCCAATCTACTTCGAGTGTAACTAAAACGAGCCAATGCACATTGGCATGCAATCATATGCATCAGCTGCTCGCCTCGCAGCGCGGGTATATAATGAGCAGCAGGTGCGTTGCATCTTCAGCTTTTCGCTTCGGAGCCGAACGGTGTTTGTTCCAGTTCTCTGCAAGCGAGTGTCTGCTAGAAAACCAGTGAAGCTTTTTGGTTGAACTTCTCTTTTTTCCGAGTGCGGGCGAACAGCTCAGCAGCGGGGTCGAAGTCCTCTCTTTTTCTGTTTTTTGTTTCGTTTGCCGTTATTGAGCAAATAGCTGTTTTGACAGCGTCAGAAGGCTGTTCTCACGGCCGGTACGATGCGCTTTTGAGCGCTGAAAAGCCGTTTTTTTTTTTGGCTGGTAAGAGTGAGCGCCTTCAAAGAGAGAGAGAGAGCACATGACAGGCTGCACACAATCCCTGTCTGTGTTGTGGCGGCGTTCCCCGGCGTGCTTCAGCACTTTTAAAAGAGTAAAGTCCCTGAAAGAGCTTACACAAGTAGATTTGCGTCTTTTTAAAAGATGACATCCTACTTGTGTTTCTGGATGCGGTCGTTCCTGTCCTCACTGACGGCCACGATCACTGTTTCACATGTCTGGGCGCGTGCTGAAACGATGTTCGTGGGTGTTTCATGTTTTCATATGAGAACATGATCACGTCGACACGCCGGTCGTGACTCTTCTTTCTCCGGGAAGCTTGAGTCCCCTCTATTGTTGGCCAGCTGCCGCTTGTGTGTAAAAGCACAGCCGCGGGTCTACCCGTCACTCTGGGAGACCGTGGATATCAGCAAGAGCGAACCTCTCGCTCCTCTGCGTGTCGTGTGCCGTCGAGCTGCCGGGCTGCAGCGCGGGTTGTCACGGCAACCCAGCACTCGCTCGGCGCTCTAGATGCGCGGTTCCCTTGCCTAATCTCCATTGTAGCGCCCTCTCTGGTGCACCAGAAGAGGTCTACTTTGCTGATATGGCTTGGGTGACATGAGGTTGAGGGGTTCCTTCGGGGAACCAATCCCCTAGGGCCCCTCCCTCTCTAGCGCTGATCTGGAGAGAGTTCGGAGAGGCTCAGGTAGACCTGTTTGCCTCACCAGAAACCTCCCACTGCCAGTTGTTTTACTCTCTGACCGGGGGAATACTCGGGACAGACGCACTGGCACACAGCTGGCCCCGGGGCCTGCGCAAATATGCGTTTCCCCCAGTGAGCCTACTTGCACAGACTCTGTGCAAAGTCAGGGAGGACGAGGAGCAGGTCTTGCTAGTTGTGCCTTACTGGCCCAACCGGACCTGGTTCCCAGAACTCTCACTCCTCGCGACAGCCCCTCCCTGGCCCATTCCTCTGAGGAAAGACCTTCTTTCTCAGAGACGGGGCACTCTTTGGCACCCACCTCTAGACCTCTGGAAACTCCATGTCTGGTCCCTGGACGGGACGCGGAGGTTCTAGGTGACTTACCCCCCGAGGTACTTAACACCATCACTTCGGCTCGTGCACTGTCTACGAGATGTGCTTACGCCTCGAAGCGGAACCTGTTCGTCGAGTGGTGCTCTTCTCGCCGAGAAGACCCCCGAAGATGCTCGATCGGAGTCGTGCTTTCCTTCTTGCAGCAAGGGTTGGAGCGTAGGCTGTCCCCCTCCACCCTCAAAGTCCATACTGCTGCTATCTCCGCTTACCACGACCACATAGATGGCAAATCTGTTGGTCAGCACGACCTGGTCGTCAGGTTCCTTAGGGGGGCGAGACGGTTAAATCCTCCTCGTCCCCCCTTCATACCCTCTTGTGACCTTGCTCTGGTGCTAAGAGCACTTCAGATTGCTCCCTTTGAGCCTTTGCAATCGGCAGACCTAAAGAGTCTGTCTATGAAGACTTTGCTGCTGGTTGCATTGGCCTCCATCAAGAGGGTAGGGGACCTGCAGTCATTTTCGGTCGACGAATCGTGCCTGAGGTTTGGGCTGGGTGACAGCCACATGGTACTGAGACCCCGGCCTGGCTATGTGCCCAAGGTTCCTACCACTCCCTTCAGGGACCAGGTGGTGAGCCTGCAAGCGCTGCCCTCGGAGGAGGCAGACCCAGCCCTGGCTTTGCTCTGTCCAGTCCGCACCTTGCGACTGTACATAGACAGAACTCAAAGCTTCAGGACCTCAGACCAGCTCTTTGTCTGTTGCGGAGGCCAGCAGAAGGGAAAGGCTGTCTCCAAGCAGAGGATGGCCCACTGGATAGTGGATGCCATCGCCCTGCTTACCAAGCTCAGGGCATGCCCTGCCTGCTCAGGTTGCATGCTCACTCCACAAGAGGTGTAGCATCCTCCTGGGCGCTGGCTCGTGGCGCCTCGCTAACAAACATTTGTAGAGCTGCGGGCTGGGCGACACCTAACACGTTCACTAGATATTATAGCTTTCGTGTCAAGCCAGTCTCCTCCCGTGTTCTCGCCTCAGGTCAGAGGTACGGAGAGGCCCCGGCTTAGTGTCGGCTTGCTGTGCTGCATGCGCTTCTTTGCTCCAGAGAGTCCCTGCGGGCAGACCCTGTTGAGTCCTCCGGTTACCCTTCGGCAGCCGACGTGGCGGAGCGTCCGGCGCCAGGCCTATACTCCGTTGCATCCCTGAGAACCGGATTTAGGCTGGGTTCCATATGTGTGACCCTACGGGGATCCGATATGGCTTTCTCCACGGCTGCTCCTAAATGAAGCCCGTGTCTTTCCCTCTGGGAGAACCCATCTCTAATCGAGTTGGAGTCACCCCAGCTCTTCCATATGTAGCACAGCCCTACAGGGTTAGTCCATATGTACTTCTCCATATAACTCCTTCGGGGAAGGATGTGGCTTCCGCAGCGTTCCTTTCCTAACAAAGGTTACGCGTTCCCAGCGTTGTCCAATAGTCTCACTGAATGGGTATGGGAACGACAGTGATCGACCCTCTCTGTGTGTTAGCCCTGTCCCACCGTCTGCAGGCAAGGGGGTTCAGGTGGCTTACAACAGAGCACTGGAGGAGGGCAGCTCCTGTGGCGCTTTGGTAGGGATTCCTATTCATCGGTCTGTCCGACGTACGTCGAACGTGACCGACTGAATGGGAACTTCTTGGTTACAAAGGTAACCCTCGTTCCCTGAAGGAGGGAACGAAGACATACGTCCTGTCGCCACAATCGTTGTCCTGCTGTGCTGCCGCCTGCTTAGTTCGGCTCCTCAGCTAAAACCTGAAGATGTAAAGCACCTGCTGCTCATTATATACCCGCGCTGCAAGGCGAGCAGCTGATGCATATGATTGCATGCCAATGTGCATTGGCTCGTTTTAGTTACACTCGAAGTAGATTGGCTTCTCTAGCGAGATTCCTATTCGTCTGTCTGTCCAACGTACGTCTCCGTTCCCTCCTTCAGGGAACGAGGGTTACCTTTGTAACCGAGACGGTTTGTAAAGAGATTCAGTAAAGACTAATAATTCATATCCAAATGCACTAAATCATTGATAGTCAGTTATAACAACATGCAATATAGGTTGACTTTTATGTAATACTTGCCAAATAGTGAGCCATTTTTGATTCACATGCCCACTTTTGTTTCAATTCCTGCCTTGGGATCTGACACTGGCTTAAACATATACAGTACAGTCCAAAAGTTTGGAACCACTAAGATTTTTAATGTTTTTAAAAGAAGTTTCGTCTGCTCACCAAGGCTACATTTATTTAATTAAAAATACAGTAAAAACAGTAATATTGTGAAATATTATTACAATTTAAAATAACTGTGTACTATTTAAATATATTTGACAAAGTAATTTATTCCTGTGATGCAAAGCTGAATTTTCAGCATAGTTACTCCAGTCTTCAGTGTCACATGATCCTTCAGAAATCATTCTAATATGCTGATCTGCTGCTCAATAAACATTTATGATTATTTTCAATGTTGAAAACAGTTGTGTACTTTGTTGTTCAGGATTCCTTGATGGATAGAAAATTCAAAAGAACAGCATTTATCTGAAATACAAAGCTTCTGTAGCATTATACACTACCGTTCAAAAGTTTGGGGTCAGTAAGAATTTTTATTTTTTTGAAAAGAAATTAAAGAAATGAATACTTTTATTCAGCAAGGATGCATTAAATCAATCAAAAGTGGCAGTAAAGATATTTATAATGTTACAAAAGATTAGATTTCAGATAAACACTGTTCTTTTGATCTTTCTATTCATCAAATAATCCTGAAAAAAAATATTTTACACAAATATTTTGTACAATTGTACACATTAAATGTTTCTTGAGCAGCAGATCAGCATATTAGAATGACTTCTGAAGGATCATGTGACACTGAAGACTGGAGTAATGATGCTGAAAATTCAGCTTTGCCATCACAGGAATAAATAACTTTGTCAAATATTCAAATAGAAAACAGTTATTTTAAATTGTAATAATATTTCACAATATTACTGTTTTTACTGTATTTTTAATTAAATAAATGTAGCCTGGGTGAGCAGACGAAACTTCTTTAAAAAACATTAAAAATTTTAGTGGTTCCAAACTTTTGGACTGTACTGTATGCTCGATCACAGTGCTTGCCATCTATCAAAGCACATGATATGCTGTAAAGGAGGGTGTGGACATGGTGCAATGAAGTTAGCCAATCACAGCAGTGGGTGTTTACTTTAGTTTCTGCAAGAAGTAATGCCCCTTGAAATTTTAGTGAATCTTGAAGTATTTTCCACAGAGTGAAAATGAGGATGGGAAATGATAATTTTTTACAAATATTGGTCCCTTTTTTTGGTAAAGCGTTGCAAACTTTATAAACTAACCTGCCATATAAGAAACTGCATTTCATTACCCCCTTAATATTAATAAATAATATTAATTAATACATTTAAAAAGGTATGTAAAAGTATGTGAAAATTATGTCTTTTCATATAGAATCAAGCAAATTTTATAAAAAAGGTAATTCCCCTTTCTTTTTAAAGTGCTTTCAAGAAGAAGTGATTTCAGAGATTGAAATAATAGCCTAAACAGTGTGAGTAATGAGGGTTCAATTATATAGAATAAAATGAGTTAAACATACATAAATGTTAATTATAAATGTATTTAATTTAAAATAGGGTGTTAAAATTTTCAGTGTAATCTCAAATGTTTCTTGTATTATAACAGAGGGAGCTGAAACACGCACACAGAAGGTGCCAGAGAAAACAATTTTTATGTGGCCAACAGGAGAGTGAGAGACATCAGAGAGTGCCACTACTGGGTATCCACAGATAAGCAACACACACACACACACACACACACACACACGTTGGGTTTCATGTTTTATGGGGACTTTCCATAGTCATAATGATTTTTATAGTGTGAAAACTGTACATTCTATCCCCTAACCTTGTCTTGTCTCTAAACCTACTCATCAGAATACTTTCTGTATTTTTACATTTTCAAAAAATAGCACTTAGTATGATGTTTTTAAGCCATCAACCCCCACCCCCCACCCCCCATGTGGACTAAAAAATGTCCCAGATATTGGGGATATTTTGTCCCCATAACGTAAGGTATACCTGAAAACCCCCTTCCCCCACACTCACAGTCTGATAACCTAAAATCACAAAATTATCCCTGACAGTTGTCCTGGCAACCTAAAGAATTCTATTTTAATGAGACCTGTAGGCTTTGACTATTTAAAACTGATTTATATCCGCTTGTGTGTGTGAAGAGACTACAGAAAAACATAGCTAAAATGCATAATCTAGTTAATCTAGTCAAATGTTTTTATATAATACATTTTTAATTATGAGTTTATTTAGCTTTAATAGATATTGTTGGTTTATTTCAGTTTATGCAATACAACACTGTAAACTCACAAGGAATTGTGAGTACTGCACCGTTAAACGTGCCACTGGAGTTTGTTCTAAACAAACACATACAGCATTCTGACAGAATTTACTGAATTATCACCGAAAACATACAAAGGTATTTCAGGGGTTAGGAAATACTGTAGGAGGTATTTATACCTGCTAAACTCTATTTGTGTTAAGAATAGTGTGTTAAAAATAGTAGTGTTAGAAATAGGAGCTGCTGTAAAGATGGATTTGCTCTATGGTGAAGCTTTGACAAAAAAGAAAAAGCATGAGGAAAAAGAAGTCATGGAACATCTTCCCTTGGCATTCGTCCATTATCAAACCTAATTTGGGAATGCCAGCTGTAAGAGCAAAAAATACACAAAAAAAGATCACATTTTAGGAATATATTATCTATCGTTATTTTCAAATGTTTCATGTAAAATCATGTAAATTATGATTGTTCCCATTTTTTCACCTGTATGCATTTACTCTGTATCTATCTGTGTGTCTGTGTACTTGTATACCAGCAGCTTCTCCCTGTGTGCTAAAATAACCACCATGTACAGTCTGCTTGCCAGTATTTTTCTCTGCCCACCGTGCAGCTGCACAAGCTGTCATTTGCAAATGTACAAGAAGCACATCTAATGGCAGAAAAAAAAAAATAGGAGCCAAATAGGAAATTTAAAGTGCATATTGAAAGAACTGGAAGAATGTCTTTGGTGCTTTTGAAAAATACTGATTTTGATAACTTTAAACTTCACAATTCCAAAAACTTTCATGATATTAACGTAACATATAAAAGATTACAAAGACTTTAACACTGTGCAAAGACAATAAAACAAGACCCCTAATGGTTCATTTGTAAATTACTGCACCTGATCAGTATTGTGACGCCCACATCCTCACAGGTCTCGTAAACACGCGCCCAGGTGTCCTGAATGATGCCTCGATCCACATCCGTCAGCGGCTCTGGTCTCTCCATCCCCTCGGTCTCTTCATCCTCCCTCTCTTTCTCCATGCCACAGACACACCACGGGGTATTTGTGCCTGAAGCAGGCAAAGACGGTGGAATGAGAGGTTGTGGTGGTGGAGAGGAGCGACGAAGTTGGCGGAGGGGGCAACAGAAACGCAGGGCAAGAGAGTAGAGAGTGTGCATCCGCCCCCCTCTCACCCTGTGCCCCTCATTCCCCTGAGCAGGCAGGATGATTTCACGACTGACAATCGCTCGATGAATATATCTGCTGTCACTGTCTTCCCTCTCTCTGTCTGCTTTTCTGTTCCTTGTCTTCCAGCTACTCAGGTCTTTGTCTACCCTCTAACACAGATGTTGTCTGTGCTTGGAACTTCTGGATTTGTAATGACCTCAGATATGGAACGTGTGGATGAGAAGGAGGGAGGTGAAGAGCTGAAGGGAGGAGAGACAAAGAGAGAGAGAGAGAGAGAGAGAGAGAGAGAGAGAGAGAGAGAGAGAGAGAGAGCATGAAAATTCCTGTGTTACCTATCAAGCCTTCCCAAGCTGTGCCTACACTCAGATTCCAGACACACACAAGCACACATTCAACAATCACATTCTACAAAACAGGTATAATATGAATATGAAGCCTATTGCACAAAATAAAAAACATAATTTCAGATAAAGATTTAAAAAAGGTGTAATATAAATATGAAGCCTATTACACAATATAAAACACACATCATTTCAGATAAAGATATTGTCACAAAAGTATTATTATTTTTATGATGATAATGTTATTATTATTATTATTTCTTGTTTATTTAGCCAGAAGAAAAGATGTCCAGGGGCCAGCTGGAAGAATTGTTGCTGGGATGACGCAGTGACTGCTGCTTATATACACTCATAATGATGATTGACAGGACTGAATATTTAGGCTCCTCCCAAACCTACCTTTGGAACTACATTTAAATTTGAATGTTAATGACAGAGATAGATAGATAGATAGATAGATAGATAGATAGATAGATAGATAGATAGATAGATAGATAGATAGATAGATAGATAGATAGATAGATAGATAGATAGATAGATAGATAGATAGATAGATAGATAGATAGATAGATAGATAGATAGATAGATAGATAGATCTGTGATGAAGTCAGGGAGTTTACCAGCACTTTTTATACATTCAGGAAACTGGTCATACAGAAACACCCTAAGGATTATGAAATATTTTATGTCTAAAAATAGTCTTTTACTATGCAATTTGAACATTGAGGAAAACAATTTAGCAAATGTTTTCTTAATGTAAAATGGCTAGCAGCACTCATGCTATGTCTGGCGGAATCACAGATTGTATGTAATGTTGATTTGCAATTGGTAGTATTATGCGCTTGTTTTAGTATTAAACATAACATCTGATGTATGATAGAAATTATATAATGAAATTATTTTTTCTCTCCCCTTTCCTGTCTGACTGTGAGAAAAAAAAAAAAAAAAAAGATTGGTAATATATAGGCTACTAAATGTAGTAATTATTGTAAATTCACACATTTAACACTTCCAATATCACTACTAATATCAGCACACTTCTGTTGTTTAAAATGCTATATTTAATAAAAAATAAAGAAAATGACTGTGAATCGATTTTGTAATGATCATTTTAAATAATAAGAAAAAAGGTCTATAAGCCACATGGACTGTCAGCACTTTAACTGAACCATACAAGAATTACATATAAGGTTCACATATGGGCCACACATATTTTTATTATTTGGCTCACGGAGCAGTTTGGTTCAGTTCTGATTAAGAAGAAGTGGACCAAATTTTAGTTGTCAAACACATGCTAATCTGAGCCACATTTAAACTTTATTTGGGCCAGATTTATGCCAAAGGAAATTTGCTGACTGCACAGCAGCTTTAAAACTAAAATATTTGGTAACACTTTACAATAAGGTTCATTAGTTAAACATTAGTTTATGTATTAACTAACATGAACTAACCATTAGCAATACATTTGTTACTGTATTTTCTAATCTTAGTTAACGTTAGTGAATGAAAATAGGCTACAGTTCATAGTTTGTTCATGTTAGTTCACAGTGCATTAACTAATGTTAACACGATTTTAATAATGTATTAAATGTTGAAATTAACATTAACAAAGATTAATAAATGCTGTAAAGTGCAGTTCATGTTAACTAATGTAGTTAACTAATGTTAAAGTGTTACCAAATATATAAATCAGGAAAATGTTTCAGAACTGGCTGAACCAGGATCTGTGTATTTTGGTTCATATAGGCTTGTTGTATGGGCTACTTTCATATTTCATATTAAATAAGATAATCTTAAACCACTAGAAAATTGTTTACTGATAAATGAGATTGTGTCATTAATGGAAATGTCATAAATATAAACTACAATTTTAATTTAGCACGCGAGTTAACATGTCTGCGTGTTAGATGTGGTACTAGGAAGAGGAATTAAGCCAAAATCACTTCATTTGATCATCTTCTGCCCTCTGGAGGATGAACGGTGCACCTGCATCCCCTTCTCTTCCAGTTATGCCAGATTTCCCGAGAGGTTGAGGTACACGTCAGAATGGAACCTGTACTGGTGAGCGGACGTGTACAGTGACCTCAGCAGTTTTTGCGTATCAGCTGACACACATACATACGGGAAGACATGGAACGCGGTAAGACCTGCCGACTGCAACCTTTGAATAGAATGGAATCTATTGATTGTATTCTTGAATCTAGAATCTGTTGAATCTATTCTATTCAACGTTTGAATAGATTAGAATGCATTGATTCTATTCTTGAATCTAGAATCATTAGAATCTCTTCAGATTCTCTGTAGCGCGGAGATTGCATTGCACTGCGATGCTAAACGACGTCATGCCATGAAAAAGCTGTAAAAGCCTGGGCTGCACTGTTGGGAGTGTGTCCGTAGTCAATGAAACACCACAATGATTTACTATAGAAAACAATATATTTGTCTCATTAAACATAACACGAAAGTCAAATGGTAATGGTCAAAACTCTAAAAAGAAATGCACAAAGAATAACGTATATAGGCAGTGCAATTACAGCTGTGTTCCTTTACTAATAAAAGTGTACCATACTATTGGACAAATAGTGCATTAAAGTCCTCCTGGAAAGTTCGTATTTTATGAGTTAAGAAGTCGTGTGTACTATGTCAGGTGCGTTCAAATCACTTTCATCGGAGCAAGATGGCGGTGCACCTTCTCTTAATTCAGGACACAAAAATGCAGCAAAGGTTTTTAAACTCTACTTCTAGAAAATGAAGAGCAAAGATCTGCATCAGGTGTTTTGCTTTTTAATGTTAATTAAATTAATTTATGAAGCCACTGTAAACTGTAATGTTATATATTATTTTATATTATAATGCTATTATATTTTTTAATTAAAAAAGGCTGTTAATGTCACTGTTAAATTCCTATAAATATCCACCACATATTCACAAAATGTGAAATTTTCTTTTAAAGACAATCCAGAGCATCCCACTCATACTTACAACTTTGTGGTGGCATTCATGTGCCTTCAACTTGTAAATTAGATCTTTCTGACTTGACTTGAGCACGCCATAAGAAAAGAAACGTATGGACATGCACAAAATAAAAAAAAATTATCCTCACTGTAACAGTGTTACTAAGGTATATTAATGCTGATACATATTCATGTATCTCTCACATCTTTCTGTCCATTTGCAGGTTTCTCTCTCGCAGGACCTTCTTCTAATCCTCGTAAACGTCAGGTTCGATTTTCAGCACGTCATGACATCCTGCTCCTACGTGAGGTGATAGCACAGAACCCCTTCACTTCTAAAGAGTCAGGCCGGATCTGGGCAAGGGTGGGGGAAATTATTACTGCTACCCTACAGGACGAGAATTTTGAGGTGGATGGACGCAGATGTAGGGAAAGGACTATGCTACTACTCGATTATTATAAAAAACAGGACTTTGCAAGTCTGCGCAGGTTAGGAGAGGCCAATTTCACTTGTTTACCTGCCTTGAAGGTGCACTAAGTACTTTTTTATATATATATATATATATATATATATATATATATATATATATATATATATATATATATATATTTGAAACTTGTGAATAGTAAGCTACTTTACTCTTTAATGTGAGTACTTTCTCAGATGTGATGAAGATTCCAGTCATATCAGTGGCCTTGAAAAAAGCTATTTTATTCTACATAATTTTATGTACATTTTATTCTGCCATGTTGAGATGTTTTTGGTTTTTGGACATTTGGTTGTGGAGCAACATGGATGTGATCCAATGATGGATTTTTCTAAAATGACATTGGTAAATTAAGACATTTGCTTTTGCCAAGTGTCAAGTCCAAAATACACCTGTTTCAGACAGTGAAAAAACAAAAAGTACAAAGTGAAAAAAAAAAAATACTTAGTGCATCTTTAACTGTGAGATTGTTATGAATGTTGCAATTAACTGTATTTCATGGCATTACAGTATGAAGCCTTTTTTGTACTTTGGGCTGGCTCCGCACTATGAGCCTCCGCTGAATGTGTGAGGCGTTTACACTTGACACACTTGCCGTTGTACTATTCTTTGAAATGACAGGGGGCGACTCAGAGTAATTGTCCTCTAAATCATCAGGAAGCAGTGGTGAGAAGAAGTAAGGTACACCTGATGATGTTTGTTTTTATTACACTTCACCAAACCCACACTATAAAAGAACCAAAGAATCATGTAAAACACAGTAAACCTTGAGATTATTACTTGTAACATTATACATTATACAATATATATATATATATATATATATATATATATATATATATATATATATATATATATATATATATATATATATATATAAAGAACAAATGTATAAAACTAAATTAAACAATCTCTGAAATATTTTCTTTTCATTTAACATTTTCATTTAATTTCATGAACATTTTTATTAAACATGGATATTTATTTTTATCAAAAAGGCTTATTTCTGCTATTGTATGCTCGTTTTGTAATTGCAAGCAATTAATTTAGACAACCTTAAACTGGGTGTCGGAATAGATGATTGTACAGATTTACCTGCTCACCTGCATCTTCATGCTGCGCACAAAATTACAAAAAATGCTGTGCACACCGCCACACAAAATGGGCTCTCGCACACTCAACTCGCATGACCGCCTACATCGCGATTACATCATTTTTTGTAGCATGTGCGGACGCCACGGGTATAAACCAGGCTTTACATTGGCCAGTTAGCTTTTCTGTGCTTTTCAGTTTGAAAAGTGCTTTTAAAAGCTGGGGTCAGGAATTACCAGAAAGCTTAATTGAAATGCTTATAACATTTTAAGAAAAAATATTCAGGTTTAATTATAGTGGCTTTTGTGTATGCCAAAGTTATTAGTTATGAGTTTTTGGTGTTCAGGTTTGGTACGGAGCGCCTGTATGCACAGAAAGAAGATCTATTGCATGAAGTGCTGGAGCTGGAAGCCGAGAAGAATCTTCTGGCGAGTGGGGAAAGTAAATACCAGGATGAAGAGCTCAGGAAGAGAGCACTGGAGGAATTATCATCACCTGAGCCTGACAAATCCTCTGTGATGTCAGTAACAACAGCTCCACCTGCTGGTATGGAGCTTTTAGTTCAGAAATAATTATAACCACATAGATCATTAACACTAGAACCGTTGGGGGTCGCTGTATACCTAAAACCGCCATGCGGGTAAATTTTACCCACGCACATTACATTTACATTTACATTTATGCATTTGGCAGACGCTTTTATCCAAAGCGACTTACATTGCATTATACTATACATTTGTATCTGAGTATGTGCAATCCCTGGGATCGAACCCATGACCTTGGCATTTCTAGTGCCATGCTCTAACCACTGAGCTACAGGAAAGCTTTTAGCATTACACCTGTTTTTATATGGCTAAAGAACATATTATTTCACTGTATTATGTCACTGTCTTCACAAAGAAGTGTCTAGAGTCATGAAATGATTATGTCTTGTCATCAACTATATTTTTGTCCTGTTGTTTTATCTTCAAGGCTTTTTTTTTTATGCAGCTACACTGATCACTTTTCATAACGGTCTAGCTAAACAAGTCTGCACTGACAACGAGAATTAAAAGGAAGTAAATACATATTTGGGTGGTGTAATATTATAATTAATCATGTATTAAGATAGCCCATGTTATTTAAATGACTAAAATAGCCTATAGACAATAATGAACAATTATAATTCCCCACACTGCATAGGATTCGATGACAAATTCAAGCACGCAGCTTCCCCTTAATTATTTATATCCAAAGTTTTTGATGCTCACCCTCTGTAACTATTGTAACAATCCTGTCCTGAAGAACAGTCAGTCTATTTTTCTCAGATGCTCTGGATCGCTGTCAGCGAGCCTTCAGATGCTGAGCCGACCCAGGACGCGTCACTGATCTCACCACCATCAGACTCTCCTTCGCTCATGGCATTAAGGGCTTCTACCTCTTCGGCATCCATAAATCGCTGGCTTTTACTCATTGTGACTTTATTTATGAAACCGATGGCTGCTAATTCAGTGAGTGAAAGGCGCTGCCTAGCAATGTACAATGTTTTAACATAAGGGGATGCGAAAATGACAGTGTGAAAATACAGGCATTTTATAACGGGTAAATTTGACCCGTGTGACGCTTATAGGTATAAATGCCTCGTTTTATGATCTGGTTTAATCTAAACAATTTTTAACACCAAGGAATTGTAAATTACACAATTTTAATAAAAGTCAATGACTGTGAGACTGTTTTATAGAAAACCTGTTATGTACATTTGAAAAACAGCCGCGGGTAAAATTTACCCCGTGGCGGTTCTAGTGTTAAACAACATACAGCCTGCAGATTGTTAGCTTTTATTGCTTCTAATTTAAACACATCTGTGCAATTCTTGTAACAGTGGTAGCAAGCCCAGAACCTGAAGAGCAGGAGGAGGCTGAGCTCACAGCTCCTACAGCCAAACGGCCATGTCAGTGCTGCTGCCAAACCTATTCAGAGATCCTGAGCTTTCTAGAAAAACGCTTTGAAGCAGAGCAGAGTCTGCGAGAGGAAGAGATGGCACTGAGAAGAGAGGAGCTAGAAATCCAGAGGAGAAAGATTTCCCTGGATCGAGAGCGTCTCGGAGCAGAGAGAAAAGAGCGGGAACGACGGTTTGAGCTGGAGAGTCAAGAAAGGCAGGTCATACTAGACTTGTTGAAAGAGAAAGTTCTAAAGAACGAACGGAACTCTGACTGAAATTAGAAGTTTTTTCTTTTAAGTCTTTGATGTTGAACTCTCCTTCCAACCAATGCTAGTATTTCACCTTCCTGTTTGACTTGGTCTCCTTATAGCATGAAAATAATATAAACCCATGATAATATAGCTGATTATATATAGTTGACCTGATAGAAAACTGACCCTCTGTTTCCAAGACAAGGCTTAAGCCCATAGTCCCAGACTAAAATCCATGTTTGAGCTGTTTTAACTGAAAGCAGTTGACATATTTTAAAACTTTTGGTTGGTTTTCTTCTGCATTTAAATCTTTGTTGTGTAATGTTGCAAAGCTGTGTCAGTATAGTTTAACTTAAAATGTCACCTTTAGTTGGAATTGTGCTGTTGTGCTAATAGTGTTTAATATACAAGAAAGTAAACAGGGAAAAGGACAGACAAAGCTACATACAGTGCTTCGATGTTATTCGTTCCATCCACTTTTTTAATTAAACCATAATTTTCTGTTATGCATGTACATCCCAAAGCTGATCTGACACTTCCATTTCCCTGGCAAACCCCAAGCTTTCTTTCAGCTGAGGATTTATTTACTTCACACAGTATTTATTGGTTTAAAATCCAGACTAGGGTTTAAGCTAAAAAAGAAAGATGTCTAAAAAAGAAAGATGTCTGAAAGTTGAGGTTGGTGGTCAGTTTGTGTGTAAATGCATGTTTTTGACCAATGTTTTCCACTTTGAATGTAATACATTCAAATAGCAATACATTCAAAATGTGAAATTATACAATCTTCTCGACTTTACTGAAAAAAAATATTAGTCCTTTAATTCAGCCAAGGAGTCATGCCATGACATATCAATCTTCTACTGGTCACACGTCTTTTCTGCAGGCCAGAGTACTTCACAGATGAGTAAGGTTTCCTCCCATTTTATTTTCTATTTTCATTGTTTCAAATGCTTATTTTTTGAGGTACACTGTTCAGCAGTGCAAGAAAAATAAGAACATTACAAAGAATTTCATGGCTCATTTTGATCTGCTTAGTAGTTATAGATACACATACTGCACATACTCATGACACATAGTCTGTTTATGACACTTTTTTTAAGAGACTCAATACAATGAGCAATAAGCAACAAATTAGTGAAACATTAGTTACTGTATTGACTAACATGAACTAACCATGAGCAATACATTTGTTACTGTATTTACTAATCTTCATTAACATTAGTTAATGAAAATACAGTTGTTCATTGTTTGTTCATTGTTAGTTCACAGTGCATTAACTAATGTTAACAAGATTTTAATAATGTATTAGTAAATGTTGAAATTAACATTAACAAATATTAATAAATGCTGTTTAAGTGCAGTTCATTATTAGTTTGTAAGGCCCGCCTAATAGGTCCAATGACGGTTTCCCACAGGACGGGGAAGGTTTAAGCGTGTATGCCTTTTCAGCGTCTCTGTGAAGTTCACTTAATTTCACTCGTTTAATCTGACTCCAATTTCAAATGATTCTTATTCTAAGGGTTGTGTCTCCAATTAGAAATTAATCATTTGTTATGTATTAATTTAGATATTCGATTATTCTGATTACCTTATATCTTAAATTATTTCGTTCACTGCAGTCCCGGTATCGCTTTAGAAGAGTTACTTCGGCCGATTTGAGCACTCTTCCCGGACACAAACTCGTCAGTCTGACCTTAAACATTGGATGCAGGGTAAATATCTACCTTTAAGTCGGTCGCGCTCTGCTTACTCGTAACAAAAAGCATAGTTTTGATATATTTACGAAAACTGCAACTTATTTAAGGCAGTGATTGTCAGAAATCGAAATGGACTTAATTGACGTGCCCTATGCTCCATCTATTAAACCTTTCGTATGAACAATCCTGAACACAGATTTGAGGTAATACCTTCGCTTTGATCTACTAGAAATAATGGATTAAGAATAATACAGAATCAACCAAATATAACATTTTATTTGTCAAGTAAAAATATATCATGCCAATTACATTACAATTAGACAATTAGAAGCCAATTCAGAAATGATAAATGCATAACATCGATTACTCAAAGAAATGCATATACACAGGGATGGGTGAATGTCCTCAGACATTCACCCATCTCTGGGGGGCCTCTCCTACAGATGATCCCCCATGACTGCTTTGCTCTTTACCTTTTATACCAGACCAGAACAAAAGGGTTGTAAATATTTACTACACCAACACCTGTTTTGGGGGAGAGAGGAGTGGGTTTTCAACAAAAGGCACCACCCAAAAGAGGACAGAATTTTCCTTAGTTTTCCATCTTCTTCATAATTCTAGTGACTGCTATGAAATTGAGACCGTTTTACCAATCCTGAGACAAATTAAATGATACCAAACATGAAAAGGGAAAAACAATAGATACAAAAGTTACATTATATGTTTTGAATAACTTTCAGTGACTTGAGGCAGGGGGAAGGAGAGTTTGTGTGTGTGTGTGTTTGTGTGTGTGTGTGTGTGTGTGTGTGTGGGTGTGGTGGGGGGAGGCGTTGTCCTTTTGGAGTGGGGGCAAGGTGTTGTCCATTGCTACTTCTTTGAGATCTTCTTTCCAGATTAAAGTTTTATTACTTTATTGCAGGACGCTTTATCTCAGTTTTTGTTTAGCAGGAAAATCAGGCCTTACAGATGGCCCCTGGCCCCTTGGGGCAAATTCAATGAGTCCCTGAGGGGCCACTTTTGGACATTTCCTGCTTCCACATGTTGGGTGCATGCTTTCATATGCTCATTAGTCGATGGGTGCAGGAGTCAAGTCGTCACCTGAAATAACATCATTAAGGCAGGTTGAACATTAAGATGAAAGTACAGCAGGATGCATCTCTGTGGCACACAGTCCCTTCAGATGTGTACTGTGCTGACTGGATGCTGCAGCAGCTGGACATGTCTGTGATCCTCTTGGTCAGGTTTGCTTCCACCTGCACTTGGCTGTGGTGGTTTTCTGTCTGTAGAATGACTGGTTGTACCAAGTCTGTTGTGTTGGTCAGCATGAGCAGAACGTGTCAGGAAAGTCTCATTACACTTTGCGGAAACACCTGTGTCCGCCCCAGGTTTAATTGATCCTGTGAGAAATCCTCGGTTACCTTCAAGTAGAAGGTCTAGTTTGCCGGGCAGGTCAAATCTCCATGGGTGAAGGATTCATTTATCTGATGATGCTCCATTGCGTGCAGGACACCTGAACAACCTCTGAGTGACCATTCAATACTTGAACACTGATGATACGTGTTATCATAAGATGAGGAAAAGGGTTGTTGGAAAAACATAATAACACAAAATAACACATGATGAACATGTCAGAAGTGCGAGTGGTAAAGAAGGTCTCCCTTTCAGAGTACTATCTTTAGTGAGCAGGTCTCATTTAATCACCAGATTCTTCACTATAGTGGAATTTAGACTTGGTCTGGATGCATTAAAGGCAATTAGCAAAGAGTCTAAATAACCAGTATATTACCAGTGGTATAAATAATTAAATATATCACATACTTAAACATAGAAATACACAATTTCATAATTACAATTATAAAACTGTCTATAATAGTTGTTTTAACTGCACATCCTTGATGCAGAACTTAGGCTTCAATCAAGTCAATTAGAGAATGGAATTTACAGGAACAGAAATTTAAAATCTCTTGTTAAGCTTTTACAACCATTATCTGTGCATTTGATGTACAGGCAAAGTCACACTCAAGAATAGAGGTCTGGGAATTGAGTACCTGATTTATAGAAATGCCTGCATTTCAGTTCTAACTGTTTAGTTCAATTTGTCATTAGTCATGTGTTGGAAACTAGGGGGCCCTCCTAGTTTGCAACAATGCCAAAACGCTTTGTCCAAAGAGACCAGTTACATCACTGAATAGGTCTCATTTAAATTTTGAATTTGTAATTTGAATGATCAGAAATTCTATTAATTGATGTGTGACTGAAGCCATGCACATGTCCTGCATATTACAGTGTTTCCATTATACCTCAAAATGGATACAGTTAAAAAGGAAAATACATTACAACAATAATTTCCCTTGTCCTATATGTATGAAGGTTAATGATGTATGTGAATGCCAGGTAGAGATGTTGTGAGTTTGTAGTGTGTGTTCTGTATGTTTGTGTAGAAGATGGGTGGTGTCTATCCTACCATAATTTGTGTTGCATAATTTAGTTCCAGTTTTACACTGGGAGGCCATGTATCTATTAGTGTCATGAGATGGCCTCTTGAAGTTTCACCCCCATCTCCTGCGTGTGAAGTTGTATGTCATGGCTCAGTACAGGTGGGACCAGAACCTTGTGGAATCTGGCCCTTAACATGGCAGCTGTTAATCCTGAAAAGGAAACAGACACACAGGAAAACAGTTTATCTTGAACCTTCAAACAAATTATGTTAAGATAGATGGTGCTATCTTAATTGTTCTTAAATGGTCTTATCCAGACAGTTGTTGCAAATGGCTTTAATCTGTTAAGATTGTATGCCATTAGAAGAAAATTTGTTTTAGTTTACAGAGACATAGATCATTATTATGATTATGTTTCTGCAAAGAGAAGGCCAGATAAAACTGAATGTCAGTGGTCAGATCTGACTGCTGATGTTTAAGCATGGTCAGAGAATCTTACACCTTGAGTTGCTATTGCAGCTGTGCTTACACAGTCTGTTGTGTTGTGAGCATAATGACACCTGGGTCTCCTGGGGGAATCTCACACTTATCAGATCTGTGATTAGGACACCAGATCACCTTTTGTGGTGCTGTGCTGTTTGTTTAGCAATTGGCTTTTATGGTGTCATTCAAATACTTGACCATTTGGACCTCTGTGGTCTGTAAAACAGAAGAGTCTCTGCCTGATATTAACATTTCACACAACTTTAATTACATGTCCAGTAAAATAACTTCCCTGATCAGATCCCATATGATCCAGTGCCCTCAGAGAGGAGTTTGCTAACACTTGTCCACTTTGTTTGTGGTTTTGTTGCAAAGGAAAATCAAAATTTATACTTCCTCTTGTCACTGGGTTACAGATCAATAGAATTGAATTTTAATTCCTGTTTTGATCTTGAATGGATTTAGCCTATTCAAGATATGACAAGCGGATTGATTATTTTAGTTGTTAAATACTGGTCATTGTAATTTTTCTCATTAAAGATTATTGCACAGATAGAAGATAAAGAAGTTCTTTCCCATTAATTTTATTTATTCCTTCCATTTTTCTTTACAACTTATTTAATGCAATTGTGAAGCACATTGTAGCCTTATGGCAATTCTATGCTCCTGTGCATGGTTTAACTGCAGCTATATGGAAGATAGCTGAGTGTTCCATTTAGGAGACAAACAAATTTAACACAGACACACATGTTGTACAATTTCAGTACTAGTTATTCCAACTTACACAAGACACATGGTCTAGAATGCATAGCATCTAACCTCAAACCTAAGTGTGTCAACGCATCACTTACAGTAAGGCAGTCATGTGTTTTAAAGAATAAACTCAACTAGTCTAGGTGCACATGTAGCACAAACAACTAGAATGTGTGTTCTGTGAGAACAATGTGTCTAACACAATTACAAATTTGAATCCTTCCATTGATTCCTCATAATTCTCTCAGCACTAATAGTGCTCCCAACTTCTGTCTTCATTCTAGTTCCATCTTACTACATTCTAATTCCTTCTGCTCCTCTCCAAAATCCTTTCTTCTTCCAAACCATTGCTTGAATCATCATGAGATTAAAGGCCATCCCTGGCCATCATAATATAATATATCATGATATGATCATAATATAAATTATATTATATTAAAATAGTATAAATTAAAAATAATTTTATTTGCTGGTATCAAGAGGGTCTTGGCTGAGTAATTTGTGAAGAGTGACTTGTCACCTCACTGATCTTTTAGAAGGCATCTGGCCCTGCAGCTACAGCTGTGATGGCATTACATTGTGTTCACAGCAACAGGCTAAACTGGAAACGGTTATAGACTTTGATGCTGTGAATATTGGGTCAAATCATTTGCTCCATTTTAAGATTTTTGTGACAACAATATAGAATTGGACACAATTTTCTTATTTTTGGGCTAAGATGTTATCAATTACACTCCTCTGTGAATCTATTTGGATATGAAAAGAAAGGTTGGACAAACACAGGTTTGATTGAGAGCACAAAGATTAATTGTTGGTCTGTTTGTTTTTTCAGTTTCTTTTTGAGACACTGAACAACGTACAAGAGTGCAGTAATTTTAAGGTCTGATAAGACCAAGGTAAAATATATGTTTTATAAGACTGAGCCTTAACCAGTGCTGTTTACACCATTTGTGACATCAGTTGTAAACTTTCTTAGCACCTCTTGAAATTTATTTTAT
This sequence comes from Chanodichthys erythropterus, assembly GCF_024489055.1. Lineage (NCBI taxonomy): Eukaryota > Metazoa > Chordata > Actinopteri > Cypriniformes > Xenocyprididae > Chanodichthys > Chanodichthys erythropterus. The sequence continues at coordinate 133,799 of NW_027125670.1, forward strand.
GAAACAAAGACAAGCTGGGCATGTCCTCTGATTGGGTGAAACCCTCAAGCTTGGTTACAAGTCTCTCAGTAATATCATAATTATCATTATACACATCAATTTTAACATTTAGTGTATTTTCCCAGTTGCAGTCTCTAGGACTTCTGCATGGCAGCAGTTCTCCAGGACTGAGACAGAATTATGTCCAAATCTTATATTTTGAAAACTTTTTAGTTTTACAACATTGTTTTGTCCAGCTTTACATTCCACACACAAAGGATTCCAGTGAGAGATTTTTCTCCCTTGTTATCTTTTGGCTTATCCAATCACAAGATTTTTTCACAACGTGACCATTTCAGCATTGCAACGTCGTTGCAGCAAGACAAATAAACATGTAGCTGGGCATTCTTTACCTCAGATTTTAGGTTTCAATTTACAGTCCTCTGTTGAATACCAAAATAAAATGTGGATGATGTTATTCCAATTTAAGGTTAATCTCTTGTTGCGTGGGCAAACAAGGAGATCTTTAAAGTTTAAAGCAAGGGATATCATTTCTCATCTACGCTGCTGCTATCATGTCCCTGATAACATGTGGTTGTCTAATTCTCCAGCCCCACCGGATTTCGGTCTCCGGTCTTAAATCTATGGGTATGCCGACCCATTCTACAAATGTGTAGGATGCAATTATCTTTCCCTCAACACTACTAAAAGGCAAATAAGAATGGACTTACCACAGCTGAAGAAAAAGAAGATGATCAAGCCCCTTACTTGTTGCAAATCCCAATTTTCCACTGAAAAGACACTCGCCAACAAGATGGGAGATCACGGAGGGAATGTCACCACTTTGTAAGGCCCGCCTAATAGGTCCAATGACGGTTTCCCACAGGACGGGGAAGGTTTAAGCGTGTATGCCTTTTCAGCGTCTCTGTGAAGTTCACTTAATTTCACTCGTTTAATCTGACTCCAATTTCAAATGATTCTTATTCTAAGGGTTGTGTCTCCAATTAGAAATTAATCATTTGTTATGTATTAATTTAGATATTCGATTATTCTGATTACCTTATATCTTAAATTATTTCGTTCACTGCAGTCCCGGTATCGCTTTAGAAGAGTTACTTCGGCCGATTTGAGCACTCTTCCCGGACACAAACTCGTCAGTCTGACCTTAAACATTGGATGCAGGGTAAATATCTACCTTTAAGTCGGTCGCGCTCTGCTTACTCGTAACAAAAAGCATAGTTTTGATATATTTACGAAAACTGCAACTTATTTAAGGCAGTGATTGTCAGAAATCGAAATGGACTTAATTGACGTGCCCTATGCTCCATCTATTAAACCTTTCGTATGAACAATCCTGAACACAGATTTGAGGTAATACCTTCGCTTTGATCTACTAGAAATAATGGATTAAGAATAATACAGAATCAACCAAATATAACATTTTATTTGTCAAGTAAAAATATATCATGCCAATTACATTACAATTAGACAATTAGAAGCCAATTCAGAAATGATAAATGCATAACATCGATTACTCAAAGAAATGCATATACACAGGGATGGGTGAATGTCCTCAGACATTCACCCATCTCTGGGGGGCCTCTCCTACAGATGATCCCCCATGACTGCTTTGCTCTTTACCTTTTATACCAGACCAGAACAAAAGGGTTGTAAATATTTACTACACCAACACCTGTTTTGGGGGAGAGAGGAGTGGGTTTTCAACAAAAGGCACCACCCAAAAGAGGACAGAATTTTCCTTAGTTTTCCATCTTCTTCATAATTCTAGTGACTGCTATGAAATTGAGACCGTTTTACCAATCCTGAGACAAATTAAATGATACCAAACATGAAAAGGGAAAAACAATAGATACAAAAGTTACATTATATGTTTTGAATAACTTTCAGTGACTTGAGGCAGGGGGAAGGAGAGTTTGTGTGTGTGTGTGTTTGTGTGTGTGTGTGTGTGTGTGTGTGTGGGTGTGGTGGGGGGAGGCGTTGTCCTTTTGGAGTGGGGGCAAGGTGTTGTCCATTGCTACTTCTTTGAGATCTTCTTTCCAGATTAAAGTTTTATTACTTTATTGCAGGACGCTTTATCTCAGTTTTTGTTTAGCAGGAAAATCAGGCCTTACAAGTTCATGTTAACTAATGTAGTTAACTAAAGTAAACTTATGAGATTATGAGATTTATGAATGGCAGATGCCAAAAAATTGAAATTGTGAAAATGTTTTGTCTTTAAAGGGTTAGTTCACCCAAAAATTCAAATAATGTCATTTATTACTCACCCTCATGTCATTCTACACCGGTAAGACCTTCATTCATCTTCCAAACACAAATTAAGATATTTTTGATTAAATCCGATGGCTCATTGAGGCCTCTATTTAGAGCAATGCCACTGTAAATCTCAAGATACATAAAGGTACTAAAAACATATTTAAAACAGTTCATGTGAGTTCAGTTGTTCTATCTTAATATAATAAAGCGACAAGAATACTTTTTGTGTGCCAAAAAAGCAAAATAACGACTTTTCAACAATATCTAGTGATGGCTGATTTCAAAACACTACTTCGGAGCTTTACGAATCGAATCAGCGGTTCGGAGCACCAAAGTCACGTGATTTCAGCAGTTTAGCCGTTTGATAGGAGATCCGAATCACTGATTTGGTAACTGACCACAAACTTTGGTTAAAATTTACATTTGTTTGTAGTGTTATTCAGATTCATTTAATTGTTGCTTTATTGTTGTATCAATAAATGCTCTTTTTTACATTATGTAATTGGATTTTTGATAACACTTTAGTATAGAGAACATGTATTCACTATTAACTACGACTTTTGCCTCAAAATCCTAATTTACTATTAATAGTTAATAAGTTAGTTGTTAAGTTTAGGTATTGGGTAGGATCAAGAATGTAGAATATGTTCATGTAGAATAAGGCATTAATATGTGCTTAATAATTACTAATAAACAGCCAATATTCTAGTAATATGCATGCTAATAAGCAGCAAGTTAAAAGACCCTAAAAAAGTGCTACCAGATTTTTTTTTTTTAACCCAGGCCATAAAGGTTCTGTTTCAGGTTATCCTCAGGTTATTATCTCATTGTGACTAGGCCAAGTCTTTGAACATGAATGTGTAAGGTTGAGCATATATTAATGTGTGTAATGTGTCACCTAAAGTTCAAAATGAGCTTTTTGCAGTTATTGCTGCCATTATTGCAGAATAAGCATCCATAGGAGACACAAACAGAAGACCAGACCAGTCCTTCTGTCACTACTGAAAGACTGTGTGTTAGATTGTGTGTTATGTTCCATAACAATGTTCTTGCTTGTTATATATTGCCCAGTTTGAGGTACCCAGTATGAACAATTATATGTTTTCCAGTTTGAAGTGTCATTGAGAGAACTAATCAAAGTATATGATCCATTAGTGGCAGAGTGAATGTCCTGAGTTGATTGACTTGTTAGATTGACTGTTCCATGAAACCAGTGGATACGCCCATCATGGTTTGACCTCTCAACCTTGCAGGTCACCCTTTTCCCATCTTCATGTATCTGGACAATCATTTGAGGACACTCTGAGAAAAGAAAGAGAAATTGATAAATTTTGACTTGTGATGCTAAAATGCTTCTTTAAGGATATAAACAATGATAATTGGGGTTTGCTGAAAATTCCCATAGCTCTGAAGAAAAGCAAACTCTGAAGAAAAAATAAATAAAAAACTATTCTCTCAATTTTGCATGGACATACAGTATACCATCATGTTCTTAGAGCAGTCACGATGAAGGATTTGAAGGAATAAAAAAGTTGATTAACCACCTATTATAACATTTCAGGCTACATACCCAGTGTAACATTGGTATCAGCACTTGTATGTCCATGGGAGGATCGGAGTTTGCAGATATAGCGTCCAATGTCATCTGGTTTTGGGTAGGCAATAGTTAATACCAGTTGTTTGTTTGCCATATATTGGCAGGGGAAGAAACTGATTGCTGTATTGCTTTCCGAGCATATAGTTTTATTTGATTCTTTAATCCAGCTTAGATGAGTAACCTGGAATTCACGGTCCTTTCCATCAGATAGAGATATATTGCAGTGCAGAGTGATGGCCTGGTGGCAGTGGGATATGACAGGTTTGGTAACTAGTACACTAACCATGCCTGCATAAAAGAAAGACAGGGTAACATGTTATAATAATATTAAGATATGTCAATAATGATTTACTAATCATTTGCAAAATATGACTATACATTCATAAACATTTAATAAGTGATATACTAACATTTTTGTTTTGTAATTCAGTTATAAGTAATTTATAAGTTATTAGTTAACGATGAACTAATCATTTACAAAACGTGACTATACATTAATAATTATGTGATATGCTAATGATTTACAAATGTGTTGTAACATTATTAGTTACATTATATATCACTTAATCACTTTATAGTTACACTATATATCATTTAATCATCATCTTCAAATATTTATGTTTATAATTTATTGATGAATTGTGAAGTTGTAAGCTGTCTGTGTCCAAAAGCACAAACATGTATGTATGCTAAAGCAATATTTTTTAAGAATTGTAATTTATGTGAATACACATTTATAAATGACTTTCAGTCAGGGGCTTCTAGTAAGTAATGTTAAGTCCTTTCACTCATCAACACAGACTTGGGTTCTGTGTGGAGTGTGTGAGATCTAGCAATAATGTAAACCGATTGTACCTGGCTTTTACTGAAGCTCACATGCAGATGCACAGCGGTTCACGAGTTCACACTTACAAATAAGTCAGGTAAATAAATTGGTAAACGTATTTGGCGTGCTGTCCGGGGAGAGGGCTCCGAGCTCGGTAATCGGCCCAAACACAGAGTACCCCCCCTCCCCCTTTTAGATTATATGAAGTAACCCGGAGATTGTGAGGAGACGGGGTGGTGGAGGGATTCTGGAAACTGTCAAGGATCCTTGGGTGAGTTTTGACTGTGATTATATACAGGCCTGAACTCATGCCGATTGGGTAGATATGTTGATTACAGATTGTTGACAGCTGGTTGAGATGACGTAATCATTAAGATGACGTAATGATTGGGTAGCTTATTAGGGCCCAAGCGAAAATTCGCGCAGGGCCCTCTTGTTCTTCTAAGGATTATTAGGGCCAAAGCCCAAGGGGCTGAAGGCCCTTTTGTTTTCTTTAGGATTATTAGGGCCAAAGCCCAAGGGGCTGAAGGCCCTTTTGTTTTCTTTAGAATTATTAGGCCAAAGCCCTGTAAAGGGCTGAAGGCCCTATTGATTTCTTTAGGATTATTATTAGGGCCCAAGCGATTAAGCGCGCAGGGCCCTCTTGTTCTTCTAAGGATTATTATTAGGGCCCGAGCACCGATGGTGTGAGGACCCTATTGGAATTGCTCCATTTATTATTATTAGGGGCCAAGCACCGAAGGTGCGGAGGCACCTATTGTTATTGTTGGCGTTCTTTTTTTTTTTTTTTTTTTTTTTATTAGGGGCCAAGCACCGAAGGTGCTTAGGCACCTATTGTTATTGTTGGCGTTCCGTACGCTTATTAGGGGCCAAGCACCGAAGGTGCTTAGGCACCTATTGTTATTGTTGGCGTTCCGTACGCTTATTATTAGGGGCCAAGCACCGAAGGTGCTTAGGCACCTATTGTTATTGTTGGCGTTCCGTACGCTTATTATTCTTCTTCTTCTTCTTCCGCTCTTGAAGTCTATGGCAGCCCATAGAACCGCTTGCGGGAAAGTTGTGAAATTTGGCACACAGTTAGAGGACAGAATGACCTTTGTCCATAGCAAATTTGGAGTCTCTAACTCAATCCCTCTAGCGCCACCAGCTGTCCAAATTTGCACTTATGTTTATGCTAATAACTTTTGAACCATAAGGGCTAGAAACAAAATTCTTTTTTCATATGATTCCTTGGGTCAAGACGAATCGATTGCATCATATGACGTCATTTTCCGTCATGAAAATTTTTCCGCCATTTTGAATTTTCTGAAAAACCTACTTTTTCGAACTCCTCCTAGGCCGTTAGTCCGATTTTCATGAAAATTAAACCAGATCATCTTCAGACCATGCTGACAAAAAGTTATGGAATTCAAGTCGATTGCTCAAACCGTTTTCGAAAAACACACGAACGAATTGTACGTAGCGCTTGCGAAAATAGAAGTAAGGCTGTATCTCTGCAACACTTTATCATATTCAGACCAAACTTGATACATGTCTTCACAAGCATGACCTGAGGCACCATGCAGTGTTTCGGCTCAGCGCCACCTACTGGTGCGGAGATATGAAAAATGGATATTTTTGCTTATAACTTCTGATGGGTTTGTCCAAAAATCATAAATTTGGTCTTGTTGGATTCGGGGTATCATGCCGAGTCAAATGATATCAAATTTTCCCATATCGGACATTTTGGCCGTCGGCTATTTTGAATTTCGTGCTAAAATGCTGTATTTTACGAACGCATTAGCGTATCGTTACGAAACTCGGTATGGGTCCCCAGTACAATACCCTGAAGGAGCCTGAGAAGTTTCAGCACTGCGCCACCTTGTGGTCAAAAGTTATAACAAAATTTACAGAAATGCTAATAACTTTTGAGTATATTAACCGATTGTAATGAAACTGTTTTCAGTAGATTCCTTGGGTCATGCTGAGAACATAGATATCAAACTTTCCATAGTCAGCTGAACTTCCTGTCCGCTGTATTGTTTTTCTTTAAAAACCTACTTTTTCGAACTCCTCCTAGACCGTTGCTCCGATTTTCACCAAAATTGAACCGTATCATCTTCAGACCATGCTGACAAAAAGTTATGGATTTCAAGTCGATAAGTCAAACCGTTTTCGCATACCAGAGCAACGAATTTGAGGCATGATGCAAAAATGACTCTTGAAGCTGTATCTCTGCTATGCTTTATCATATTCAGACCAAACTTGGTATGTGTCATCACAAGCATGACCTGAGGCATCATACAATGTTTCAGCACAGCGCCACCTACTGGAGTGGAGATATGAAAAATGGCTGTTTTTGCTTATAACTTCTGATGGGTTTGACCAAAATTCATAAATTTGGTATGGTTCATCAGGACAATGCCCTGAAAGAGCCTGAGAAGTTTCGGACCAGCACCACCTTGTGGTCAAAAGTTATAACAAAATTTACAAAAATGCTAATAACTTTTGTCTATATTAACCAATTGTAATGAAACTGGTCTCAGTAGATTCCTTGGGTCATGCTGAGAACAAAGATATCAAATTTGCCATAGTCAGCTGAAATTCCTGTCCGCCATATTGTTTTACTTTAAAAACCTACTTTTTCGAACTCCTCCTAGACCGTTGCTCCGATTTTCACCAAAATTGAACCGTATCATCTTCAGACCATGCCGACAAAAAGTTATGGATTTCAAGTTGATAAGTCAAACCGTTTTCGTATACCAGAGCAAAACATTTGAGATATGATGCAAAAATGACTCTTGAAGCTGTATCTCTGCAATGCTTTATCATATTCAGACCAAACTTGGTACGTGTCATCACAAGCATGACCTGAGGCATCATACAGTGTTTCGGCGCAGCGCCACCTACTGGAGTGGAGATATGAATAATGGCTATTTTTGCTTATAACTTCTGATGGGTTTGACCAAAATTCATAAATTTGGTATGGGTCATCAGGACAATGCCCTGAAGGAGCCTGAGAAGTTTCGGACCAGCGCCACCTTGTGGTCAAAAGTTATAACAAAATTGACAAAAATGCTAATAACTTTTTTTTCTAATTGCTCACTGCTGCTGTTGGTCTGATGCTCCCAGCCATGTTGGCTGGCTTCTTCTGCCGTTTTTGTGCTTGGCCCCGTAATTGCTGCTTGCAGCTATATTTATTCTTCTTCTTCTTCCGCTCTTGAAGTCTATGGCAGCCCATAGAACCGCTGGCGGGAAAGTTGTGAAATTTGGCACACAGTCAGAGGACAGTCTGACCTTTGTCCATAGCAAATTTGGAGTCTCTAACTCAATCCCTCTAGCGCCACCAGCTGTCCAAAGTTGCACTTATGTTTATGTTAATAACTTTTGAACCATAAGGGCTAGAAACACAATTCTTTTTTCCTCTTATTCCTTGGCTCAAGACGAATCGAACGCACCATATGACGTCATTTTCCGTCATGAAAATTTTTCCGCCATTTTGAATTTTCTGAAAAACTTACTTTTTCGAACTCCTCCTAGGCCGTTACTCCGATTTTCATGAAAATTGAATCAGATCATCTTCAGACCATGCTGACAAAAAGTTATGGAATTCAAGTTGATTCCTCAAACCGTTTTCGAAAAACTAACGAACGAATTGTACGTAGTGCTTGCGAAAACAGAAGTAAGGCTGTATCTCCGCAACGCTTTATCGTATTCAGACCAAACTTGGTACATGTCATCACAAGCATGACCTGAGGTACCATGCAGTGTTTCGGCGCAGCGCCACCTACTGGTGCGGAGATATGAAAAATGGGTATTTTTGCTTATAACTTCTGATGGGTTTGTCCAAAAATCATTTTGGTCTCGTTGGATTCGGGGAATCATGCCGAGTCGAATGATATCCAATTTTCCCAATTCGGCCATTTTGGCCGTCGGCCATTTTGAATTTTGTGCTAAAATGCTGTATTTTACGAACGCATTAACGTATCTTTACAAAACTTGGTATGGGTCATCAGCACAATGCCCTGAAGGAGACTGAGAAGTTTCGGCACAGCGCCATCTTGTGGTCAAAAGTTAAAACAAAATGTTACAAAAATGCTAATAACCTTTGACTGTATTCACCTATTGTAATGTCACTGGTCACAGTGGATTCCTTGGGTCATGCTGAGAACATAGATATCAAATTTTCCATAGTCAGCTGAACGTCCTGTCCGCCATATTGTTTTTCTTTAAAAACCTACTTTTTCGAACTCCTCCTAGACCGTTGCTCCGATTGTCACCAAAATTGAACCGTATCATCGTCAGACCATGCTGACAAAAAGTTATGGATTTCAAGTCGATACGTCAAATCGTTTTCATATACTGGAGCAACGAATTTGAGTCATGATGCAAAACCCACTCCTGAAGCTGTATCTCTGCACTGCTTTATCATATTTAGACCAAACTTGGTACATGTCATCACAAGCATGACCTGAGGCATCATGCAGTGTTTCGGCGCAGTGCCACCTACTGGAGTGGAGATATGAAAAATGGCTATTTTTGCTTTTAACTTCTAATGGGTTTGACAAAAATTCATAAATTTGGTCTCTTTAGATTCGAGGCATCATGCCGAGTCGAATGATATCCAATTTTCTCATATGGGCCATTTTGTTCTTCGGCCATTTTGAAATTTGTGCTAAAATGCTGTATTTTGTGAATGCATTTGTGTATCGTTACGAAACTCGGTATGGGTCATCAGGACAATGCCCTGAAAGTGCTTGAGAAGTTTCAGACCAGCACCACCTTGTGGCCAAAAGTTATAACAAAATGTACAAAAATGTTAATAACTTTTGACTGCATTCACCAATTGAAATGAAACTGGTCTCAGTAGATTATTTGGGTCATGCTGAGAACATAGATATCAAATTTGCCATAGTCAGCTAAACTTCCTTTCCCCCATATTGTTTTTCTTTAAAAACCTACTTTTTCGAACTCCTCCTAGACCGTTGCTCCGATTTTCACCAAAATTGAACCGTGTCATCTTCAGACGATGCCGACAAAAAGTTATGGATTTCAAGTCGATATGTCAAACCGTTTTTGTATAAATCTTCAGTGCTTTGACATATTGACACCGAACTTTGCAAGTGTCATTGTCACCTCACTCTGACCATACCACAACAATTTGGACACAGCGCCACCTATTGGTCGAAAGTGATGAAGCAGTAAATCCTCATTTTTGATCATTTTTCAGCTCTTTCACATAAAATGATCTTAATAGGTCTTTAATTGTTCACTGCTGCAGTTAGCCTGATGCTCCCAGTCGTGTTGGCTTGCTTCTTGTGCCGTTTTTGTGCTTGGCCCCGTAATTGCTGCTTGCAGCTATATTTATTATTCTTCCGCTTCTTCTTCCGCTCTTGAAGTCTATGGCAGCCCATAGAACCGCTTGCGGGAAAGTTGTGAAATTTGGCACACAGTTAGAGGACAGTCTGACCTTTGTCCATAGCAAATTTGGAGTCTCTAACTCAATCCCTCTAGCGCCATCAGCTGTCCAAAGTTGCACTTATGTTTATGTTAATAACTTTTGAACCATAAGGGCTAGAAACAAAATTCTTTTTTCCTCTGATTCCTTGGGTCAAGACGAATCGATTGCACCATATGACGTCATTTTCCGTCATGAAAATTTTTCCGCCATTTTGAATTTTCTGAAAAACGTACTTTTTCGAACTCCTCCTAGGCCGTTACTCCCATTTTCACGAAAATTGAACCAGATCATCTTCAGACCATGCCGACAAAATGTTATGGAATTCAAGTTGATTTCTCAAACCGTTTTCGAAAAACACGCAAACGAATTGTACGTAGTGCTTGCGAAAATAGACATAAGGCTGTATCTCCGCAACGCTTTATCGTATTCAGACCAAACTTGGTAACTGTCATCACAAGCATGACCTGAGGCAACATGCAGCATTTCGGCGCAGCGCCACCTAGTGGTGCGGAGATATGAAAAATGGCTATTTTTACTTATAACTTCTGATGGGTTTGGCCAAAAATCATGAATTTCTCGTTGGATTCGGGGAATCATGCCGAGTCGAATGATATCCAATTTTCCCATATTGGACATTTTGGCCGTCGGCCATTTTAAATTTGGTGCTAAAATGCTGTATTTTACGAACGCATTAGCGTATCGTTATGAAACTCGGTATGGGTCATCAGCACAATGCCCTGAAGGAGCATACCAAGTTTAGGACCAGCGCCACCTTGTGGTCAAAAGTTATAACAAAATTTACAAAAATGCTAATAACTTTTGACTATATTAACCGATTGTAATGAAACTGTTTTCAGTAGATTCCTTGGGTCATGCTGAGAACATAGATATCAAACTTTCCATAGCCAGCTGAACTTCCTGTCCGCCATATTGTTTTTCTTTAAAAACCTACTTTTTCGAACTCCTCCTAGACCGTTGCTCCGATTTTCACCAAAATCGAACCGTATCATCTTCAGACCATGCTGACAAAAAGTTATGGATTTCAAGTCGATAAGTCAAACCGTTTTCGTATACCAGAGCAACGAATTTGAGGCATGATGCAAAAATGACTCTTGAAGCTGTATCTCTGCAATGCTATATCATATTCAGACGAAACTTGGTATGTGTCATCACAAGCATGACCTGAGGCATCATACAATGTTTCAGCACAGCGCCACCTACTGGAGTGGAGATATGAAAAATGGCTGTTTTTGCTTATAACTTCTGATGGGTTTGACCAAAATTCATAAATTTGGTATGGTTCATCAGGACAATGCCCTGAAGGAGCCTGAGAAGTTTCGGACCAGCACCACCTTGTGGTCAAAAGTTATAACAAAATTGACAAAAATGCTAATAACTTTTGATAATATCTACCGATTGTAATGAAACTGGTCTCAATAGATTCCTTGGGTCATGCTGAGAACATAGATATCAAATTTGCCATATTCAGCTGAACTTCCTGTCCGCCATATTGTTTTTCTTTAAAAACCTACTTTTTCAAACTCCTCCTAGACCTTTGCTCCGATTTTCACCAAAATTGAACCGTATCATCTTCAGACCATGCCGACAAAAAGTTATGGATTTCAAGTTGATAAGTCAAACCGTTTTCGTATACCGGAGCAAAGAATTTGAGAGATGATGCAAAAATTACTCTTGAAGCTGTATCTCTACAATGCTTTGACATATTCAGACCAAACTTGGTACGTGTCATCACAAGCATGACCTGAGGCATCATACAGTGTTTCGGCGCAGCGCCACCTACTGGAGTGGAGATATGAAAAATGGCTATTTTTGCTTATAACTTCTGATGGGTTTGACCAAAATTCATTAATTTGGTATGGGTCATCAGGACAATGCCCTGAAGCAGCCTGAGAAGTTTCGGACCAGCGCCACCTCGTGCTCAAAAGTTATAACAAACTTGACAAAAATGCTAATAACTTTTTTTTCTAATTGCTCACTGCTGCTGTTGGTCTGATGCTCATGGCCATGTTGGCTGGCTTCTTGTGCCGTTTTTGTGCTTGGCCCCGTAATTGCTGCTTGCAGCTATATTTCTTCTTCTTCTTCTTCCGCTCTTGAAGTCTATGGCAGCCCATAGAACCGCTTGCGGGAAAGTTGTGAAATTTGGCACACAGTCAGAGGACAGTCTGACCTTTGTCCATAGCAAATTTGGAGTCTCTAACTCAATCCCTCTAGCGCCACCAGCTGTCCAAAGTTGCACTTATGTTTATGTTAATAACTTTTGAACCATAAGGGCTAGAAACACAATTCCTCTTATTCCTTGGCTCAAGACGAATCGAACGATATATGACGTCATTTTCCGTCATGAAAATTTTTCCGCCATTTTGAATTTTCTGAAAAACTTACTTTTTCGAACTCCTCCTAGGCCGTTACTCCGATTTTCATGAAAATTGAATCAGATCATCTTCAGACCATGCTGACAAAAAGTTATGGAATTCAAGTTGATTCCTCAAACCGTTTTCGAAAAACTAACGAACGAATTGTACGTAGTGCTTGCGAAAACAGAAGTAAGGCTGTATCTCCGCAACGCTTTATCGTATTCAGACCAAACTTGGTACATGTCATCACAAGCATGACCTGAGGTACCATGCAGTGTTTCGGCGCAGCGCCACCTACTGGTGCGGAGATATGAAAAATGGGTATTTTTGCTTATAACTTCTGATGGGTTTGTCCAAAAATCATAAATTTGGTCTCGTTGGATTCGGGGAATCATGCCGAGTCGAATGATGTCCAATTTTCCCAATTCGGCCATTTTGGCCGTCGGCCATTTTGAATTTTGTGCTAAAATGCTGTATTTTACGAACGCATTAACGTATCTTTACAAAACTTGGTATGGGTCATCAGCACAATGCCCTGAAGGAGCCTGAGAAGTTTCGTCACAGCGCCGCCTTGTGGTCAAAAGTTATAACAAAATTTACAAAAATGCTAATAACTTTTGACTGTATTCACCAATTGTAATGAAACTGGTCTCAGTAGATTCCTTGGGTCATGCTGAGAACAAAGATATCAAATTTGCCATAGTCAGCTAAACTTCCTGTCCGCCATATTGTTTTTCTTTAAAAACCTACTTTTTCGAACTCCTCCTAGACCGTTGCTCCGATTTTCACCAAAATTGAACCGTGTCATCGTCAGACCATGCCGACAAAAAGTTATGGATTTCAAGTCGATATGTCAAACCGTTTTCGTATACCAGAGCAAAGAATTTGAGGCATGATGCAAAAACGACTCTTGAAGCTGTATCTCTTCAGTGCTTTGACATATTCAGACCAAACTTGGTATGTGTCTTCACAAGCATGACCTGAGGCAGCATACTCTGTTTCGGCGCAGCGCCACCTACTGGAGTGGAGATATTAAAAATGCCATTTTTGCTTATAACTTCTGATGGGTTTGACCAAAATTCATAAATGTGGTATGGGTCATCAGGACAATGCACTGAAGGAGCCTGAGAAGTTTCGGACCAGCGCCACCTTGTGGTCAAAAGATATAACAAAATTGACAAAAATGCTAATAACTTTTTTTCTAATTGCTCACTACTGCTTTTGGTCTGATGCTCCCAGCCATGTTGGCTTGCTTCTTGTGCCATTTTTGTGCTTGGCCCCGTAATTGCTGCTTGCAGCTATATTTAGGGCCCGAGCACCGATGGTGTGAGGACCCTATTGGAATTGCTCCGTTTATTATTATTATTATTATTATTATTAGGGCCCGAGCACCGATGGTGTGAGGACCCTATTGGAATTGCTCCGTTTATTATTATTATTATTATTATTATTAGGGCCCAAGCGAATTAAGCGCGCAGGGCCCTCTTGTTCTTCTAAGGATTATTAGGGCCCAAGCGAAAATTCGCGCAGGGCCCTCTTGTTCTTCTAAGGATTATTAGGGCCCAAGCGAAAATTCGCGCAGGGCCCTCTTGTTCTTCTAAGGATTATTAGGGCCCAAGCGAAAATTCGCGCAGGGCCCTCTTGTTCTTCTAAGGATTATTAGGGCCCAAGCGAAAATTCGTCGCGCAGGGCCCTCTTGTTCTTCTAAGGATTATTATTATTTTTTTTTCTTTTTTTTTTTCCGTCTTCCGGGGCTTTTTGGGGGCCTTAACATGCTCAAAAACTCTTGAAAATTGGCACACACATTGGAATCCGCGGCCATTAGGACGCCGGAGAGGCTGGTACCCGGGCGTGGCAGGGGGGCTCGACAGCGCCCCCTTGAAAAAAGTCTGAAAATTTGGTCCATATATTAAACATGCTTGCACGTATTAGTATGAAACTCGGTACACATATAGACCTCATCGGGCCGAACAACTTTCGCGCTCTAAGTTAATCGCCACGCCAACAGGAAGTCAGCTATTAAGGGTTGTTTGAAAAACGCATGCTCTGGAATTTGATATACTCCTCCTAGACGATTAATCCGATCGCCACCAAACTCGGTCAGCATGAAGTCAAGACACTGATGATTAAAAATTGCCAGGGGATTTTTGATATCTCGAACGGTTTGGCCGTGGCGAGGCAACGAATTTATGGCGAGAAAAAGGAAACAGGAAATGTGTTATAACGTCTTAATACATATATTGATCTTTATGAAACTTCACGAGTGTGTTCGTTATAGGAGTCTGATCACATGGATGTGACTATTGTGAGTCAAAGTTATAGCGCCACCAACTGGCAGCAGGAAGTGTATCACTTTTTGAAATGTTTTGAGATCACCCTCTTATTTTTACCTGATTTGCTTCAAACTTCATCAGTGTAATGTCAATACACAGCAGATGTAGACCTATGACAGGATTTTTGATATTTGAAATATTGTTGCCATGGCAACAGGTCAAACTGTAATAATATTCTTGAGTGTTTTTGAGGCTCTTAACATGCTTCAAATTGCATGAAACTCGACACACACATCAATATTGTCAACCAGTAGACATGGACAAAGCCATAGAAATGGGCGTGGTGGAGGGGCTCAGTAGCGCCACCTTTTGACAAAAGTGGGGGGGTTAGATTTTCCTACAGTCACCAAACTCGGTACACATATTGTTCTCATCAAGCCGGACAATTTTCTAATTTACATTCATTAGCTCCGACCAACAGGAAGTCAGCTATTTTGGTTTGAATGTTAATTTTTTGAAAAAACAGGCTATGAATTTTATAATACTACTCCTACAGGGTTTATCCAATTTACACCAAGCTTTTTTTAACTTGTTGCGAACACATTGAAGTTGTTTAATTGCAAACGGATTTTGGATATCTCAAACGATTTGGCCGTGGCGAGGCAACGAATTTATGGCGAGAAAAGGGAAACAGGAAATGTGTTATAACTTCTGCATACATTGATTGATGTTTATGAAACTTCAGGAGTGTGTTGGTTGTAGTAGTCTGATCACATGGATGTAACTATTGTGAGTCAAAGTTATAGCGCCACCAAATGGCAGCAAGAAGTGTATCACTTTTAAAATGCTTTGAGATCACCCTCTTATTTTTACCTGATTTGCTTCAAACTTCATCAGTGTAATGTCAATACACAGCAGATGTAGACCTATGACAGGATTTTTGATATTTGAAATATTGTTGCCATGGCAACAGGTCAAACTGTAATAATATTCTTGAGTGTTTTTGAGGCTCTTAACATGCTTCAAATTGCATGAAACTCGACACACACATCAATATTGTCAACCAGTAGACATGGACAAAGCCATAGAAATGGGCGTGGTGGAGGGGCTCAGTAGCGCCACCTTTTGACAAAAGTGGGGGTTAGTTTTTCCTACAGTCACCAAACTCGGTACACATATTATTCTCATCAAGCCGGACAATTTTCTAATTTACATTCATTAGCTCCGACCAACAGGAAGTCAGCTATTTTGGTTTGAATGTTAATTTTTTGAAAAAACAGGCTATGAATTTTATACTACTACTCCTACAGGGTTTATCCAATTTACACCAAGCTTTTTTTAACTTGTTGCTAACACATTGAAGTTGTTTAATTGCAAACGGATTTTGGATATCTCAAACGGTTTGGCCGTGGCGAGGCAACGAATTTATGGCAAGAAAAGGGAAACAAAGTGTTATAACTTCTGCATACATTAATTGATTTTGATGAAACTTTGGCTTAGTCTTCGTTGTACAAGGCTGATCACATGGATTTGACTATTGTGATTCAAAGTCATAGCGCCACCAACTGGAAGCAGAAAATGTGTCACTTTCAGCATACATTGAGATCACCCTCTTATTTTTACCTGATTTGCTTCAAAATTCATCAGAATAATGTTAAAACTTGGCACATGTAATCCTTTGAAAATGGGCAGGGAGGAGGGGCTCTATAACGGCACCTTGTAGTGCAGTAAATGTGGAGTGAATTTGACATAGTCCTTTGATGTTTAACCGTTTTAAGTGCCTATTGCCCGCTGTGCACAGTTGCCCTGAAGCCACCGGGGTGGCGGTGCCACCGGGCTTGGGCCCGCCATCGCTGCTCGCAGCTATATTTAGGGCCCAAGCGAAAATTCGCGCAGGGCCCTCTTGTTCTTCTAAGGATTATTATTATTATTTTTTTTTTTTTTTTTTTTTTTTTTTCCGTCTTCCGGGGCTTTTTGGGGGCCTTAACATGCTCAAAAACTCTTGAAAATTGGCACACACATTGGAATCCGCGGCCATTAGGACGCCGGAGAGGCTGGTACCCGGGCGTGGCAGGGGGGCTCGACAGCGCCCCCTTGAAAAAAGTCTGAAAATTTGGTCCATATATTAAACATGCTTGCACGTATTAGTATGAAACTCGGTACACATATAGACCTCATCGGGCCGAACAACTTTCGCGCTCTAAGTTAATCGCCACGCCAACAGGAAGTCAGCTATTAAGGGTTGTTTGAAAAACGCATGCTCTGGAATTTGATATACTCCTCCTAGACGATTAATCCGATCGCCACCAAACTCGGTCAGCATGAAGTCAAGACACTGATGATTAAAAATTGCCAGGGGATTTTTGATATCTCGAACGGTTTGGCCGTGGCGAGGCAACGAATTTATGGCGAGAAAAAGGAAACAGGAAATGTGTTATAACGTCTTAATACATATATTGATCTTTATGAAACTTCACGAGTGTGTTCGTTATAGGAGTCTGATCACATGGATGTGACTATTGTGAGTCAAAGTTATAGCGCCACCAACTGGCAGCAGGAAGTGTATCACTTTTTGAAATGTTTTGAGATCACCCTCTTATTTTTACCTGATTTGCTTCAAACTTCATCAGTGTAATGTCAATACACAGCAGATGTAGACCTATGACAGGATTTTTGATATTTGAAATATTGTTGCCATGGCAACAGGTCAAACTGTAATAATATTCTTGAGTGTTTTTGAGGCTCTTAACATGCTTCAAATTGCATGAAACTCGACACACACATCAATATTGTCAACCAGTAGACATGGACAAAGCCATAGAAATGGGCGTGGTGGAGGGGCTCAGTAGCGCCACCTTTTGACAAAAGTGGGGGTTAGTTTTTCCTACAGTCACCAAACTCGGTACACATATTATTCTCATCAAGCCGGACAATTTTCTAATTTACATTCATTAGCTCCGACCAACAGGAAGTCAGCTATTTTGGTTTGAATGTTAATTTTTTGAAAAAACAGGCTATGAATTTTATACTACTACTCCTACAGGGTTTATCCAATTTACACCAAGCTTTTTTTAACTTGTTGCGAACACATTGAAGTTGTTTAATTGCAAACGGATTTTGGATATCTCAAACGGTTTGGCCGTGGCGAGGCAACGAATTTATGGCGAGAAAAGGGAAACAGGAAATGTGTTATAACTTCTGCATACATTGATTGATGTTTATGAAACTTCAGGAGTGTGTTGGTTGTAGTAGTCTGATCACATGGATGTAACTATTGTGAGTCAAAGTTATAGCGCCACCAAATGGCAGCAAGAAGTGTATCACTTTTAAAATGCTTTGAGATCACCCTCTTATTTTTACCTGATTTGCTTCAAACTTCATCAGTGTAATGTCAATACACAGCAGATGTAGACCTATGACAGGATTTTTGATATTTGAAATATTGTTGCCATGGCAACAGGTCAAACTGTAATAATATTCTTGAGTGTTTTTGAGGCTCTTAACATGCTTCAAATTGCATGAAACTCGACACACACATCAATATTGTCAACCAGTAGACATGGACAAAGCCATAGAAATGGGCGTGGTGGAGGGGCTCAGTAGCGCCACCTTTTGACAAAAGTGGGGGTTAGTTTTTCCTACAGTCACCAAACTCGGTACACATATTATTCTCATCAAGCCGGACAATTTTCTAATTTACATTCATTAGCTCCGACCAACAGGAAGTCAGCTATTTTGGTTTGAATGTTAATTTTTTGAAAAAACAGGCTATGAATTTTATACTACTACTCCTACAGGGTTTATCCAATTTACACCAAGCTTTTTTTAACTTGTTGCTAACACATTGAAGTTGTTTAATTGCAAACAGATTTTGGATATCTCAAACGGTTTGGCCGTGGCGAGGCAACAAATTTATGGCAAGAAAAGGGAAACAAAGTGTTATAACTTCTGCATACATTAATTGATTTTGATGAAACTTTGGCTTAGTCTTCGTTGTACAAGGCTGATCACATGGATTTGACTATTGTGATTCAAAGTCATAGCGCCACCAACTGGAAGCAGAAAATGTGTCACTTTCAGCATACATTGAGATCACCCTCTTATTTTTACCTGATTTGCTTCAAAATTCATCAGAATAATGTTAAAACTTGGCACATGTAATCCTTTGAAAATGGGCAGGGAGGAGGGGCTCTATAACGGCACCTTGTAGTGCAGTAAATGTGGAGTGAATTTGACATAGTCCTTTGATGTTTAACCGTTTTAAGTGCCTATTGCCCGCTGTGCACAGTTGCCCTGAAGCCACCGGGGTGGCGGTGCCACCGGGCTTGGGCCCGCCATCGCTGCTCGCAGCTATATTTATTATTATTATTATTTTATTTTTTTTTTTTTATTTTTTTCCGTCTTCCGGGGCTTTTTGGGGGCCTTAACATGCTCAAAAACTCTTGAAAATTGGCACACACATTGGAATCTGCGGCCATTAGGACGCCGGAGAGGCTGGTACCCGGGCGTGGCAGGGGGGCTCGACAGCGCCCCCTTGAAAAAAGTCTGAAAATTTGGTCCATATATTAAACATGCTTGCACGTATTAGTATGAAACTCGGTACACATATAGACCTCATCGGGCCGAACAACTTTCGCGCTCTAAGTTAATCGCCACGCCAACAGGAAGTCAGCTATTAAGGGTTGTTTGAAAAACGCATGCTCTGGAATTTGATATACTCCTCCTAGACGATTAATCCGATCGCCACCAAACTCGGTCAGCATGAAGTCAAGACACTGATGATTAAAAATTGCCAGGGGATTTTTGATATCTCGAACGGTTTGGCCGTGGCGAGGCAACGAATTTATGGCGAGAAAAAGGAAACAGGAAATGTGTTATAACGTCTTAATACATATATTGATCTTTATGAAACTTCACGAGTGTGTTCGTTATAGGAGTCTGATCACATGGATGTGACTATTGTGAGTCAAAGTTATAGCGCCACCAACTGGCAGCAGGAAGTGTATCACTTTTTGAAATGTTTTGAGATCACCCTCTTATTTTTACCTGATTTGCTTCAAACTTCATCAGTGTAATGTCAATACACAGCAGATGTAGACCTATGACAGGATTTTTGATATTTGAAATATTGTTGCCATGGCAACAGGTCAAACTGTAATAATATTCTTGAGTGTTTTTGAGGCTCTTAACATGCTTCAAATTGCATGAAACTCGACACACACATCAATATTGTCAACCAGTAGACATGGACAAAGCCATAGAAATGGGCGTGGTGGAGGGGCTCAGTAGCGCCACCTTTTGACAAAAGTGGGGGGGTTAGTTTTTCCTACAGTCACCAAACTCGGTACATATATTATTCTCATCAAGCCGGACAATTTTCTAATTTACATTCATTAGCTCCGACCAACAGGAAGTCAGCTATTTTGGTTTGAATGTTAATTTTTTGAAAAAACAGGCTATGAATTTTATACTACTACTCCTACAGGGTTTATCCAATTTACACCAAGCTTTTTTTAACTTGTTGCGAACACATTGAAGTTGTTTAATTGCAAACGGATTTTGGATATCTCAAACGGTTTGGCCGTGGCGAGGCAACGAATTTATGGCGAGAAAAGGGAAACAGGAAATGTGTTATAACTTCTGCATACATTGATTGATGTTTATGAAACTTCAGGAGTGTGTTGGTTGTAGTAGTCTGATCACATGGATGTAACTATTGTGAGTCAAAGTTATAGCGCCACCAAATGGCAGCAAGAAGTGTATCACTTTTAAAATGCTTTGAGATCACCCTCTTATTTTTACCTGATTTGCTTCAAACTTCATCAGTGTAATGTCAATACACAGCAGATGTAGACCTATGACAGGATTTTTGATATTTGAAATATTGTTGCCATGGCAACAGGTCAAACTGTAATAATATTCTTGAGTGTTTTTGAGGCTCTTAACATGCTTCAAATTGCATGAAACTCGACACACACATCAATATTGTCAACCAGTAGACATGGACAAAGCCATAGAAATGGGCGTGGTGGAGGGGCTCAGTAGCGCCACCTTTTGACAAAAGTGGGGGGGTTAGTTTTTCCTACAGTCACCAAACTCGGTACACATATTACTCTCATCAAGCCGGACAATTTTCTAATTTACATTCATTAGCTCCGACCAACAGGAAGTCAGCTATTTTGGTTTGAATGTTAATTTTTTGAAAAAACAGGCTATGAATTTTATACTACTACTCCTACAGGGTTTATCCAATTTACACCAAGCTTTTTTTAACTTGTTGCTAACACATTGAAGTTGTTTAATTGCAAACGGATTTTGGATATCTCAAACGGTTTGGCCGTGGCGAGGCAACGAATTTATGGCAAGAAAAGGGAAACAAAGTGTTATAACTTCTGCATACATTAATTGATTTTGATGAAACTTTGGCTTAGTCTTCGTTGTACAAGGCTGATCACATGGATTTGACTATTGTGATTCAAAGTCATAGCGCCACCAACTGGAAGCAGAAAATGTGTCACTTTCAGCATACATTGAGATCACCCTCTTATTTTTACCTGATTTGCTTCAAAATTCATCAGAATAATGTTAAAACTTGGCACATGTAATCCTTTGAAAATGGGCAGGGAGGAGGGGCTCTATAGCGGCACCTTGTAGTGCAGTAAATGTGGAGTGAATTTGACATAGTCCTTTGATGTTTAACCGTTTTAAGTGCCTATTGCCCGCTGTGCACAGTTGCCCTGAAGCCACCGGGGTGGCGGTGCCACCGGGCTTGGGCCCGCCATCGCTGCTCGCAGCTATATTTATTATTTTTTTTTATTTTTTTTTATTTTTTTTTTTTTCCGTCTTCCGGGGCTTTTTGGGGGCCTTAACATGCTCAAAAACTCTTGAAAATTGGCACACACATTGGAATCCGCGGCCATTAGGACGCCGGAGAG
This sequence comes from Chanodichthys erythropterus, assembly GCF_024489055.1. NCBI lineage: Eukaryota > Metazoa > Chordata > Actinopteri > Cypriniformes > Xenocyprididae > Chanodichthys > Chanodichthys erythropterus. The sequence continues at coordinate 155,498 of NW_027125670.1, forward strand.
GCTGGTACCTGGGCGTGGCAGGGGGGCTCGACAGCGCCCCCTTGAAAAAAGTCTGAAAATTTGGTCCATATATTAAACATGCTTGCACGTATTAGTATGAAACTCGGTACACATATAGACCTCATCGGGCCGAACAACTTTCGCGCTCTAAGTTAATCGCCACGCCAACAGGAAGTCAGCTATTAAGGGTTGTTTGAAAAACGCATGCTCTGGAATTTGATATACTCCTCCTAGACGATTAATCCGATCGCCACCAAACTCGGTCAGCATGAAGTCAAGACACTGATGATTAAAAATTGCCAGGGGATTTTTGATATCTCGAACGGTTTGGCCGTGGCGAGGCAACGAATTTATGGCGAGAAAAAGGAAACAGGAAATGTGTTATAACGTCTTAATACATATATTGATCTTTATGAAACTTCACGAGTGTGTTCGTTATAGGAGTCTGATCACATGGATGTGACTATTGTGAGTCAAAGTTATAGCGCCACCAACTGGCAGCAGGAAGTGTATCACTTTTTGAAATGTTTTGAGATCACCCTCTTATTTTTACCTGATTTGCTTCAAACTTCATCAGTGTAATGTCAATACACAGCAGATGTAGACCTATGACAGGATTTTTGATATTTGAAATATTGTTGCCATGGCAACAGGTCAAACTGTAATAATATTCTTGAGTGATTTTGAGGCTCTTAACATGCTTCAAATTGCATGAAACTCGACACACACATCAATATTGTCAACCAGTAGACATGGACAAAGCCATAGAAAAGGGCGTGGTGGAGGGGCTCAGTAGCGCCACCTTTTGAAAAAAGTGGGGGTGATATTTTGTCCTACATTCACCAAACTCGGTACACATATTATTCTCATCAAGCCGGACCATTTTCTAATTTACATTCATTAGCTCCGACCAACAGGAAGTCAGCTATTTTGGTTTGAATGTTAATTTTTTGAAAAACAGGCTATGAATTTTATACTACTACTCCTACAGGGTTTATCCAATTTACACCAAGCTTTTTTTAACTTGTTGCGAACACATTGAAGTTGTTTAATTGCAAACGGATTTTGGATATCTCAAACGGTTTGGCCGTGGCGAGGCAACGAATTTATGGCGAGAAAAGGGAAACAGGAAATGTGTTATAACTTCTGCATACATTGATTGATGTTTATGAAACTTCAGGAGTGTGTTGGTTGTAGTAGTCTGATCACATGGATGTAACTATTGTGAGTCAAAGTTATAGCGCCACCAAATGGCAGCAAGAAGTGTATCACTTTTAAAATGCTTTGAGATCACCCTCTTATTTTTACCTGATTTGCTTCAAACTTCATCAGTGTAATGTCAATACACAGCAGATGTAGACCTATGACAGGATTTTTGATATTTGAAATATTGTTGCCATGGCAACAGGTCAAACTGTAATAATATTCTTGAGTGTTTTTGAGGCTCTTAACATGCTTCAAATTGCATGAAACTCGACACACACATCAATATTGTCAACCAGTAGACATGGACAAAGCCATAGAAATGGGCGTGGTGGAGGGGCTCAGTAGCGCCACCTTTTGACAAAAGTGGGGGTTAGTTTTTCCTACAGTCACCAAACTCGGTACACATATTATTCTCATCAAGCCGGACAATTTTCTAATTTACATTCATTAGCTCCGACCAACAGGAAGTCAGCTATTTTGGTTTGAATGTTAATTTTTTGAAAAACAGGCTATGAATTTTATACTACTACTCCTACAGGGTTTATCCAATTTACACCAAGCTTTTTTTAACTTGTTGCGAACACATTGAAGTTGTTTAATTGCAAACGGATTTTGGATATCTCAAACGGTTTGGCCGTGGCGAGGCAACGAATTTATGTCGAGAAAAGGGAAACAGGAAATGTGTTATAACTTCTGCATACATTGATTGATGTTTATGAAACTTCAGGAGTGTGTTGGTTGTAGTAGTCTGATCACATGGATGTAACTATTGTGAGTCAAAGTTATAGCGCCACCAAATGGCAGCAAGAAGTGTATCACTTTTAAAATGCTTTGAGATCACCCTCTTATTTTTACCTGATTTGCTTCAAACTTCATCAGTGTAATGTCAATACACAGCAGATGTAGACCTATGACAGGATTTTTGATATTTGAAATATTGTTGCCATGGCAACAGGTCAAACTGTAATAATATTCTTGAGTGTTTTTGAGGCTCTTAACATGCTTCAAATTGCATGAAACTCGACACACACATCAATATTGTCAACCAGTAGACATGGACAAAGCCATAGAAATGGGCGTGGTGGAGGGGCTCAGTAGCGCCACCTTTTGACAAAAGTGGGGGTTAGTTTTTCCTACAGTCACCAAACTCGGTACACATATTATTCTCATCAAGCCGGACAATTTTCTAATTTACATTCATTAGCTCCGACCAACAGGAAGTCAGCTATTTTGGTTTGAATGTTAATTTTTTGAAAAAACAGGCTATGAATTTTATACTACTACTCCTACAGGGTTTATCCAATTTACACCAAGCTTTTTTTAACTTGTTGCTAACACATTGAAGTTGTTTAATTGCAAACGGATTTTGGATATCTCAAACGGTTTGGCCGTGGCGAGGCAACGAATTTATGGCAAGAAAAGGGAAACAAAGTGTTATAACTTCTGCATACATTAATTGATTTTGATGAAACTTTGGCTTAGTCTTCGTTGTACAAGGCTGATCACATGGATTTGACTATTGTGATTCAAAGTCATAGCGCCACCAACTGGAAGCAGAAAATGTGTCACTTTCAGCATACATTGAGATCACCCTCTTATTTTTACCTGATTTGCTTCAAAATTCATCAGAATAATGTTAAAACTTGGCACATGTAATCCTTTGAAAATGGGCAGGGAGGAGGGGCTCTATAACGGCACCTTGTAGTGCAGTAAATGTGGAGTGAATTTGACATAGTCCTTTGATGTTTAACCGTTTTAAGTGCCTATTGCCCGCTGTGCACAGTTGCCCTGAAGCCACCGGGGTGGCGGTGCCACCGGGCTTGGGCCCGCCATCGCTGCTCGCAGCTATATTTAGGGCCCAAGCGAAAATTCGCGCAGGGCCCTCTTGTTCTTCTAAGGATTATTATTATTATTTTTTTTTTTTTTTTTTTTTTCCGTCTTCCGGGGCTTTTTGGGGGCCTTAACATGCTCAAAAACTCTTGAAAATTGGCACACACATTGGAATCCGCGGCCATTAGGACGCCGGAGAGGCTGGTACCCGGGCGTGGCAGGGGCTCGACAGCGCCCCCTTGAAAAAAGTCTGAAAATATGGTCCATATATTAAACATGCTTGCACGTATTAGTATGAAACTCGGTACACATATAGACCTCATCGGGCCGAACAACTTTCGCGCTCTAAGTTAATCGCCACGCCAACAGGAAGTCAGCTATTAAGGGTTGTTTGAAAAACGCATGCTCTGGAATTTGATATACTCCTCCTAGACGATTAATCCGATCGCCACCAAACTCGGTCAGCATGAAGTCAAGACACTGATGATTAAAAATTGCCAGGGGATTTTTGATATCTCGAACGGTTTGGCCGTGGCGAGGCAACGAATTTATGGCGAGAAAAAGGAAACAGGAAATGTGTTATAACGTCTTAATACATATATTGATCTTTATGAAACTTCACGAGTGTGTTCGTTATAGGAGTCTGATCACATGGATGTGACTATTGTGAGTCAAAGTTATAGCGCCACCAACTGGCAGCAGGAAGTGTATCACTTTTTGAAATGTTTTGAGATCACCCTCTTATTTTTACCTGATTTGCTTCAAACTTCATCAGTGTAATGTCAATACACAGCAGATGTAGACCTATGACAGGATTTTTGATATTTGAAATATTGTTGCCATGGCAACAGGTCAAACTGTAATAATATTCTTGAGTGTTTTTGAGGCTCTTAACATGCTTCAAATTGCATGAAACTCGACACACACATCAATATTGTCAACCAGTAGACATGGACAAAGCCATAGAAATGGGCGTGGTGGTGGGGCTCAGTAGCGCCACCTTTTGACAAAAGTGGGGGTTAGTTTTTCCTACAGTCACCAAACTCGGTACACATATTATTCTCATCAAGCCGGACAATTTTCTAATTTACATTCATTAGCTCCGACCAACAGGAAGTCAGCTATTTTGGTTTGAATGTTAATTTTTTGAAAAAACAGGCTATGAATTTTATACTACTACTCCTACAGGGTTTATCCAATTTACACCAAGCTTTTTTTAACTTGTTGCGAACACATTGAAGTTGTTTAATTGCAAACGGATTTTGGATATCTCAAACGGTTTGGCCGTGGCGAGGCAACGAATTTATGGCGAGAAAAGGGAAACAGGAAATGTGTTATAACTTCTGCATACATTGATTGATGTTTATGAAACTTCAGGAGTGTGTTGGTTGTAGTAGTCTGATCACATGGATGTAACTATTGTGAGTCAAAGTTATAGCGCCACCAAATGGCAGCAAGAAGTGTATCACTTTTAAAATGCTTTGAGATCACCCTCTTATTTTTACCTGATTTGCTTCAAACTTCATCAGTGTAATGTCAATACACAGCAGATGTAGACCTATGACAGGATTTTTGATATTTGAAATATTGTTGCCATGGCAACAGGTCAAACTGTAATAATATTCTTGAGTGTTTTTGAGGCTCTTAACATGCTTCAAATTGCATGAAACTCGACACACACATCAATATTGTCAACCAGTAGACATGGACAAAGCCATAGAAATGGGCGTGGTGGAGGGGCTCAGTAGCGCCACCTTTTGACAAAAGTGGGGGTTAGTTTTTCCTACAGTCACCAAACTCGGTACACATATTATTCTCATCAAGCCGGACAATTTTCTAATTTACATTCATTAGCTCCGACCAACAGGAAGTCAGCTATTTTGGTTTGAATGTTAATTTTTTGAAAAAACAGGCTATGAATTTTATACTACTACTCCTACAGGGTTTATCCAATTTACACCAAGCTTTTTTTAACTTGTTGCTAACACATTGAAGTTGTTTAATTGCAAACAGATTTTGGATATCTCAAACGGTTTGGCCGTGGCGAGGCAACAAATTTATGGCAAGAAAAGGGAAACAAAGTGTTATAACTTCTGCATACATTAATTGATTTTGATGAAACTTTGGCTTAGTCTTCGTTGTACAAGGCTGATCACATGGATTTGACTATTGTGATTCAAAGTCATAGCGCCACCAACTGGAAGCAGAAAATGTGTCACTTTCAGCATACATTGAGATCACCCTCTTATTTTTACCTGATTTGCTTCAAAATTCATCAGAATAATGTTAAAACTTGGCACATGTAATCCTTTGAAAATGGGCAGGGAGGAGGGGCTCTATAACGGCACCTTGTAGTGCAGTAAATGTGGAGTGAATTTGACATAGTCCTTTGATGTTTAACCGTTTTAAGTGCCTATTGCCCGCTGTGCACAGTTGCCCTGAAGCCACCGGGGTGGCGGTGCCACCGGGCTTGGGCCCGCCATCGCTGCTCGCAGCTATATTTATTATTATTATTATTTTATTTTTTTTTTTTTTATTTTTTTCCGTCTTCCGGGGCTTTTTGGGGGCCTTAACATGCTCAAAAACTCTTGAAAATTGGCACACACATTGGAATCTGCGGCCATTAGGACGCCGGAGAGGCTGGTACCCGGGCGTGGCAGGGGGGCTCGACAGCGCCCCCTTGAAAAAAGTCTGAAAATTTGGTCCATATATTAAACATGCTTGCACGTATTAGTATGAAACTCGGTACACATATAGACCTCATCGGGCCGAACAACTTTCGCGCTCTAAGTTAATCGCCACGCCAACAGGAAGTCAGCTATTAAGGGTTGTTTGAAAAACGCATGCTCTGGAATTTGATATACTCCTCCTAGACGATTAATCCGATCGCCACCAAACTCGGTCAGCATGAAGTCAAGACACTGATGATTAAAAATTGCCAGGGGATTTTTGATATCTCGAACGGTTTGGCCGTGGCGAGGCAACGAATTTATGGCGAGAAAAAGGAAACAGGAAATGTGTTATAACGTCTTAATACATATATTGATCTTTATGAAACTTCACGAGTGTGTTCGTTATAGGAGTCTGATCACATGGATGTGACTATTGTGAGTCAAAGTTATAGCGCCACCAACTGGCAGCAGGAAGTGTATCACTTTTTGAAATGTTTTGAGATCACCCTCTTATTTTTACCTGATTTGCTTCAAACTTCATCAGTGTAATGTCAATACACAGCAGATGTAGACCTATGACAGGATTTTTGATATTTGAAATATTGTTGCCATGGCAACAGGTCAAACTGTAATAATATTCTTGAGTGTTTTTGAGGCTCTTAACATGCTTCAAATTGCATGAAACTCGACACACACATCAATATTGTCAACCAGTAGACATGGACAAAGCCATAGAAATGGGCGTGGTGGAGGGGCTCAGTAGCGCCACCTTTTGACAAAAGTGGGGGGGTTAGTTTTTCCTACAGTCACCAAACTCGGTACATATATTATTCTCATCAAGCCGGACAATTTTCTAATTTACATTCATTAGCTCCGACCAACAGGAAGTCAGCTATTTTGGTTTGAATGTTAATTTTTTGAAAAAACAGGCTATGAATTTTATACTACTACTCCTACAGGGTTTATCCAATTTACACCAAGCTTTTTTTAACTTGTTGCGAACACATTGAAGTTGTTTAATTGCAAACGGATTTTGGATATCTCAAACGGTTTGGCCGTGGCGAGGCAACGAATTTATGGCGAGAAAAGGGAAACAGGAAATGTGTTATAACTTCTGCATACATTGATTGATGTTTATGAAACTTCAGGAGTGTGTTGGTTGTAGTAGTCTGATCACATGGATGTAACTATTGTGAGTCAAAGTTATAGCGCCACCAAATGGCAGCAAGAAGTGTATCACTTTTAAAATGCTTTGAGATCACCCTCTTATTTTTACCTGATTTGCTTCAAACTTCATCAGTGTAATGTCAATACACAGCAGATGTAGACCTATGACAGGATTTTTGATATTTGAAATATTGTTGCCATGGCAACAGGTCAAACTGTAATAATATTCTTGAGTGTTTTTGAGGCTCTTAACATGCTTCAAATTGCATGAAACTCGACACACACATCAATATTGTCAACCAGTAGACATGGACAAAGCCATAGAAATGGGCGTGGTGGAGGGGCTCAGTAGCGCCACCTTTTGACAAAAGTGGGGGTTAGTTTTTCCTACAGTCACCAAACTCGGTACACATATTACTCTCATCAAGCCGGACAATTTTCTAATTTACATTCATTAGCTCCGACCAACAGGAAGTCAGCTATTTTGGTTTGAATGTTAATTTTTTGAAAAAACAGGCTATGAATTTTATACTACTACTCCTACAGGGTTTATCCAATTTACACCAAGCTTTTTTTAACTTGTTGCTAACACATTGAAGTTGTTTAATTGCAAACGGATTTTGGATATCTCAAACGGTTTGGCCGTGGCGAGGCAACGAATTTATGGCAAGAAAAGGGAAACAAAGTGTTATAACTTCTGCATACATTAATTGATTTTGATGAAACTTTGGCTTAGTCTTCGTTGTACAAGGCTGATCACATGGATTTGACTATTGTGATTCAAAGTCATAGCGCCACCAACTGGAAGCAGAAAATGTGTCACTTTCAGCATACATTGAGATCACCCTCTTATTTTTACCTGATTTGCTTCAAAATTCATCAGAATAATGTTAAAACTTGGCACATGTAATCCTTTGAAAATGGGCAGGGAGGAGGGGCTCTATAGCGGCACCTTGTAGTGCAGTAAATGTGGAGTGAATTTGACATAGTCCTTTGATGTTTAACCGTTTTAAGTGCCTATTGCCCGCTGTGCACAGTTGCCCTGAAGCCACCGGGGTGGCGGTGCCACCGGGCTTGGGCCCGCCATCGCTGCTCGCAGCTATATTTATTATTTTTTTTTATTTTTTTTTATTTTTTTTTTTTCCGTCTTCCGGGGCTTTTTGGGGGCCTTAACATGCTCAAAAACTCTTGAAAATTGGCACACACATTGGAATCCGCGGCCATTAGGACGCCGGAGAGGCTGGTACCTGGGCGTGGCAGGGGCTCGACAGCGCCCCCTTGAAAAAAGTCTGAAAATTTGGTCCATATATTAAACATGCTTGCACGTATTAGTATGAAACTCGGTACACATATAGACCTCATCGGGCCGAACAACTTTCGCGCTCTAAGTTAATCGCCACGCCAACAGGAAGTCAGCTATTAAGGGTTGTTTGAAAAACGCATGCTCTGGAATTTGATATACTCCTCCTAGACGATTAATCCGATCGCCACCAAACTCGGTCAGCATGAAGTCAAGACACTGATGATTAAAAATTGCCAGGGGATTTTTGATATCTCGAACGGTTTGGCCGTGGCGAGGCAACGAATTTATGGCGAGAAAAAGGAAACAGGAAATGTGTTATAACGTCTTAATACATATATTGATCTTTATGAAACTTCACGAGTGTGTTCGTTATAGGAGTCTGATCACATGGATGTGACTATTGTGAGTCAAAGTTATAGCGCCACCAACTGGCAGCAGGAAGTGTATCACTTTTTGAAATGTTTTGAGATCACCCTCTTATTTTTACCTGATTTGCTTCAAACTTCATCAGTGTAATGTCAATACACAGCAGATGTAGACCTATGACAGGATTTTTGATATTTGAAATATTGTTGCCATGGCAACAGGTCAAACTGTAATAATATTCTTGAGTGATTTTGAGGCTCTTAACATGCTTCAAATTGCATGAAACTCGACACACACATCAATATTGTCAACCAGTAGACATGGACAAAGCCATAGAAAAGGGCGTGGTGGAGGGGCTCAGTAGCGCCACCTTTTGACAAAAGTGGGGGTTAGTTTTTCCTACAGTCACCAAACTCGGTACACATATTATTCTCATCAAGCCGGACAATTTTCTAATTTACATTCATTAGCTCCGACCAACAGGAAGTCAGCTATTTTGGTTTGAATGTTAATTTTTTGAAAAAACAGGCTATGAATTTTATACTACTACTCCTACAGGGTTTATCCAATTTACACCAAGCTTTTTTTAACTTGTTGCGAACACATTGAAGTTGTTTAATTGCAAACGGATTTTGGATATCTCAAACGGTTTGGCCGTGGCGAGGCAACGAATTTATGGCGAGAAAAGGGAAACAGGAAATGTGTTATAACTTCTGCATACATTGATTGATGTTTATGAAACTTCAGGAGTGTGTTGGTTGTAGTAGTCTGATCACATGGATGTAACTATTGTGAGTCAAAGTTATAGCGCCACCAAATGGCAGCAAGAAGTGTATCACTTTTTAAAATGCTTTGAGATCACCCTCTTATTTTTACCTGATTTGCTTCAAACTTCATCAGTGTAATGTCAATACACAGCAGATGTAGACCTATGACAGGATTTTTGATATTTGAAATATTGTTGCCATGGCAACAGGTCAAACTGTAATAATATTCTTGAGTGTTTTTGAGGCTCTTAACATGCTTCAAATTGCATGAAACTCGACACACACATCAATATTGTCAACCAGTAGACATGGACAAAGCCATAGAAATGGGCGTGGTGGAGGGGCTCAGTAGCGCCACCTTTTGACAAAAGTGGTGGGGTTAGTTTTTCCTACAGTCACCAAACTCGGTACACATATTATTCTCATCAAGCCGGACAATTTTCTAATTTACATTCATTAGCTCCGACCAACAGGAAGTCAGCTATTTTGGTTTGAATGTTAATTTTTTGAAAAAACAGGCTATGAATTTTATACTACTACTCCTACAGGGTTTATCCAATTTACACCAAGCTTTTTTTAACTTGTTGCGAACACATTGAAGTTGTTTAATTGCAAACGGATTTTGGATATCTCAAACGGTTTGGCCGTGGCGAGGCAACGAATTTATGTCGAGAAAAGGGAAACAGGAAATGTGTTATAACTTCTGCATACATTGATTGATGTTTATGAAACTTCAGGAGTGTGTTGGTTGTAGTAGTCTGATCACATGGATGTAACTATTGTGAGTCAAAGTTATAGCGCCACCAAATGGCAGCAAGAAGTGTATCACTTTTAAAATGCTTTGAGATCACCCTCTTATTTTTACCTGATTTGCTTCAAACTTCATCAGTGTAATGTCAATACACAGCAGATGTAGACCTATGACAGGATTTTTGATATTTGAAATATTGTTGCCATGGCAACAGGTCAAACTGTAATAATATTCTTGAGTGTTTTTGAGGCTCTTAACATGCTTCAAATTGCATGAAACTCGACACACACATCAATATTGTCAACCAGTAGACATGGACAAAGCCATAGAAATGGGCGTGGTGGAGGGGCTCAGTAGCGCCACCTTTTGACAAAAGTGGGGGGGTTAGTTTTTCCTACAGTCACCAAACTCGGTACACATATTATTCTCATCAAGCCGGACAATTTTCTAATTTACATTCATTAGCTCCGACCAACAGGAAGTCAGCTATTTTGGTTTGAATGTTAATTTTTTGAAAAAACAGGCTATGAATTTTATACTACTACTCCTACAGGGTTTATCCAATTTACACCAAGCTTTTTTTAACTTGTTGCTAACACATTGAAGTTGTTTAATTGCAAACGGATTTTGGATATCTCAAACGGTTTGGCCGTGGCGAGGCAACGAATTTATGGCAAGAAAAGGGAAACAAAGTGTTATAACTTCTGCATACATTAATTGATTTTGATGAAACTTTGGCTTAGTCTTCGTTGTACAAGGCTGATCACATGGATTTGACTATTGTGATTCAAAGTCATAGCGCCACCAACTGGAAGCAGAAAATGTGTCACTTTCAGCATACATTGAGATCACCCTCTTATTTTTACCTGATTTGCTTCAAAATTCATCAGAATAATGTTAAAACTTGGCACATGTAATCCTTTGAAAATGGGCAGGGAGGAGGGGCTCTATAACGGCACCTTGTAGTGCAGTAAATGTGGAGTGAATTTGACATAGTCCTTTGATGTTTAACCGTTTTAAGTGCCTATTGCCCGCTGTGCACAGTTGCCCTGAAGCCACCGGGGTGGCGGTGCCACCGGGCTTGGGCCCGCCATCGCTGCTCGCAGCTATATTTAGGGCCCAAGCGAAAATTCGCGCAGGGCCCTCTTGTTCTTCTAAGGATTATTATTATTATTTTTTTTTTTTTTTTTTTTCCGTCTTCCGGGGCTTTTTGGGGGCCTTAACATGCTCAAAAACTCTTGAAAATTGGCACACACATTGGAATCCGCGGCCATTAGGACGCCGGAGAGGCTGGTACCCGGGCGTGGCAGGGGGGCTCGACAGCGCCCCCTTGAAAAAGTCTGAAAATTTGGTCCATATATTAAACATGCTTGCACGTATTAGTATGAAACTCGGTACACATATAGACCTCATCGGGCCGAACAACTTTCGCGCTCTAAGTTAATCGCCACGCCAACAGGAAGTCAGCTATTAAGGGTTGTTTGAAAAACGCATGCTCTGGAATTTGATATACTCCTCCTAGACGATTAATCCGATCGCCACCAAACTCGGTCAGCATGAAGTCAAGACACTGATGATTAAAAATTGCCAGGGGATTTTTGATATCTCGAACGGTTTGGCCGTGGCGAGGCAACGAATTTATGGCGAGAAAAAGGAAACAGGAAATGTGTTATAACGTCTTAATACATATATTGATCTTTATGAAACTTCACGAGTGTGTTCGTTATAGGAGTCTGATCACATGGATGTGACTATTGTGAGTCAAAGTTATAGCGCCACCAACTGGCAGCAGGAAGTGTATCACTTTTTGAAATGTTTTGAGATCACCCTCTTATTTTTACCTGATTTGCTTCAAACTTCATCAGTGTAATGTCAATACACAGCAGATGTAGACCTATGACAGGATTTTTGATATTTGAAATATTGTTGCCATGGCAACAGGTCAAACTGTAATAATATTCTTGAGTGTTTTTGAGGCTCTTAACATGCTTCAAATTGCATGAAACTCGACACACACATCAATATTGTCAACCAGTAGACATGGACAAAGCCATAGAAATGGGCGTGGTGGAGGGGCTCAGTAGCGCCACCTTTTGACAAAAGTGGGGGGGTTAGTTTTTCCTACAGTCACCAAACTCGGTACACATATTATTCTCATCAAGCCGGACAATTTTCTAATTTACATTCATTAGCTCCGACCAACAGGAAGTCAGCTATTTTGGTTTGAATGTTAATTTTTTGAAAAAACAGGCTATGAATTTTATACTACTACTCCTACAGGGTTTATCCAATTTACACCAAGCTTTTTTTAACTTGTTGCGAACACATTGAAGTTGTTTAATTGCAAACGGATTTTGGATATCTCAAACGGTTTGGCCGTGGCGAGGCAACGAATTTATGGCGAGAAAAGGGAAACAGGAAATGTGTTATAACTTCTGCATACATTGATTGATGTTTATGAAACTTCAGGAGTGTGTTGGTTGTAGTAGTCTGATCACATGGATGTAACTATTGTGAGTCAAAGTTATAGCGCCACCAAATGGCAGCAAGAAGTGTATCACTTTTAAAATGCTTTGAGATCACCCTCTTATTTTTACCTGATTTGCTTCAAACTTCATCAGTGTAATGTCAATACACAGCAGATGTAGACCTATGACAGGATTTTTGATATTTGAAATATTGTTGCCATGGCAACAGGTCAAACTGTAATAATATTCTTGAGTGTTTTTGAGGCTCTTAACATGCTTCAAATTGCATGAAACTCGACACACACATCAATATTGTCAACCAGTAGACATGGACAAAGCCATAGAAATGGGCGTGGTGGAGGGGCTCAGTAGCGCCACCTTTTGACAAAAGTGGGGGTTAGTTTTTCCTACAGTCACCAAACTCGGTACACATATTATTCTCATCAAGCCGGACAATTTTCTAATTTACATTCATTAGCTCCGACCAACAGGAAGTCAGCTATTTTGGTTTGAATGTTAATTTTTTGAAAAAACAGGCTATGAATTTTATACTACTACTCCTACAGGGTTTATCCAATTTACACCAAGCTTTTTTAACTTGTTGCTAACACATTGAAGTTGTTTAATTGCAAACAGATTTTGGATATCTCAAACGGTTTGGCCGTGGCGAGGCAACAAATTTATGGCAAGAAAAGGGAAACAAAGTGTTATAACTTCTGCATACATTAATTGATTTTGATGAAACTTTGGCTTAGTCTTCGTTGTACAAGGCTGATCACATGGATTTGACTATTGTGATTCAAAGTCATAGCGCCACCAACTGGAAGCAGAAAATGTGTCACTTTCAGCATACATTGAGATCACCCTCTTATTTTTACCTGATTTGCTTCAAAATTCATCAGAATAATGTTAAAACTTGGCACATGTAATCCTTTGAAAATGGGCAGGGAGGAGGGGCTCTATAACGGCACCTTGTAGTGCAGTAAATGTGGAGTGAATTTGACATAGTCCTTTGATGTTTAACCGTTTTAAGTGCCTATTGCCCGCTGTGCACAGTTGCCCTGAAGCCACCGGGGTGGCGGTGCCACCGGGCTTGGGCCCGCCATCGCTGCTCGCAGCTATATTTATTATTATTATTATTTTATTTTTTTTTTTTTTATTTTTTTCCGTCTTCCGGGGCTTTTTGGGGGCCTTAACATGCTCAAAAACTCTTGAAAATTGGCACACACATTGGAATCTGCGGCCATTAGGACGCCGGAGAGGCTGGTACCCGGGCGTGGCAGGGGGGCTCGACAGCGCCCCCTTGAAAAAAGTCTGAAAATTTGGTCCATATATTAAACATGCTTGCACGTATTAGTATGAAACTCGGTACACATATAGACCTCATCGGGCCGAACAACTTTCGCGCTCTAAGTTAATCGCCACGCCAACAGGAAGTCAGCTATTAAGGGTTGTTTGAAAAACGCATGCTCTGGAATTTGATATACTCCTCCTAGACGATTAATCCGATCGCCACCAAACTCGGTCAGCATGAAGTCAAGACACTGATGATTAAAAATTGCCAGGGGATTTTTGATATCTCGAACGGTTTGGCCGTGGCGAGGCAACGAATTTATGGCGAGAAAAAGGAAACAGGAAATGTGTTATAACGTCTTAATACATATATTGATCTTTATGAAACTTCACGAGTGTGTTCGTTATAGGAGTCTGATCACATGGATGTGACTATTGTGAGTCAAAGTTATAGCGCCACCAACTGGCAGCAGGAAGTGTATCACTTTTTGAAATGTTTTGAGATCACCCTCTTATTTTTACCTGATTTGCTTCAAACTTCATCAGTGTAATGTCAATACACAGCAGATGTAGACCTATGACAGGATTTTTGATATTTGAAATATTGTTGCCATGGCAACAGGTCAAACTGTAATAATATTCTTGAGTGTTTTTGAGGCTCTTAACATGCTTCAAATTGCATGAAACTCGACACACACATCAATATTGTCAACCAGTAGACATGGACAAAGCCATAGAAATGGGCGTGGTGGAGGGGCTCAGTAGCGCCACCTTTTGACAAAAGTGGGGGTTAGTTTTTCCTACAGTCACCAAACTCGGTACATATATTATTCTCATCAAGCCGGACAATTTTCTAATTTACATTCATTAGCTCCGACCAACAGGAAGTCAGCTATTTTGGTTTGAATGTTAATTTTTTGAAAAAACAGGCTATGAATTTTATACTACTACTCCTACAGGGTTTATCCAATTTACACCAAGCTTTTTTTAACTTGTTGCGAACACATTGAAGTTGTTTAATTGCAAACGGATTTTGGATATCTCAAACGGTTTGGCCGTGGCGAGGCAACGAATTTATGGCGAGAAAAGGGAAACAGGAAATGTGTTATAACTTCTGCATACATTGATTGATGTTTATGAAACTTCAGGAGTGTGTTGGTTGTAGTAGTCTGATCACATGGATGTAACTATTGTGAGTCAAAGTTATAGCGCCACCAAATGGCAGCAAGAAGTGTATCACTTTTAAAATGCTTTGAGATCACCCTCTTATTTTTACCTGATTTGCTTCAAACTTCATCAGTGTAATGTCAATACACAGCAGATGTAGACCTATGACAGGATTTTTGATATTTGAAATATTGTTGCCATGGCAACAGGTCAAACTGTAATAATATTCTTGAGTGTTTTTGAGGCTCTTAACATGCTTCAAATTGCATGAAACTCGACACACACATCAATATTGTCAACCAGTAGACATGGACAAAGCCATAGAAATGGGCGTGGTGGAGGGGCTCAGTAGCGCCACCTTTTGACAAAAGTGGGGGTTAGTTTTTCCTACAGTCACCAAACTCGGTACACATATTACTCTCATCAAGCCGGACAATTTTCTAATTTACATTCATTAGCTCCGACCAACAGGAAGTCAGCTATTTTGGTTTGAATGTTAATTTTTTGAAAAAACAGGCTATGAATTTTATACTACTACTCCTACAGGGTTTATCCAATTTACACCAAGCTTTTTTAACTTGTTGCTAACACATTGAAGTTGTTTAATTGCAAACGGATTTTGGATATCTCAAACGGTTTGGCCGTGGCGAGGCAACGAATTTATGGCAAGAAAAGGGAAACAAAGTGTTATAACTTCTGCATACATTAATTGATTTTGATGAAACTTTGGCTTAGTCTTCGTTGTACAAGGCTGATCACATGGATTTGACTATTGTGATTCAAAGTCATAGCGCCACCAACTGGAAGCAGAAAATGTGTCACTTTCAGCATACATTGAGATCACCCTCTTATTTTTACCTGATTTGCTTCAAAATTCATCAGAATAATGTTAAAACTTGGCACATGTAATCCTTTGAAAATGGGCAGGGAGGAGGGGCTCTATAGCGGCACCTTGTAGTGCAGTAAATGTGGAGTGAATTTGACATAGTCCTTTGATGTTTAACCGTTTTAAGTGCCTATTGCCCGCTGTGCACAGTTGCCCTGAAGCCACCGGGGTGGCGGTGCCACCGGGCTTGGGCCCGCCATCGCTGCTCGCAGCTATATTTATTATTTTTTTTTATTTTTTTTTATTTTTTTTTTTTCCGTCTTCCGGGGCTTTTTGGGGGCCTTAACATGCTCAAAAACTCTTGAAAATTGGCACACACATTGGAATCCGCGGCCATTAGGACGCCGGAGAGGCTGGTACCTGGGCGTGGCAGGGGGGCTCGACAGCGCCCCCTTGAAAAAAGTCTGAAAATTTGGTCCATATATTAAACATGCTTGCACGTATTAGTATGAAACTCGGTACACATATAGACCTCATCGGGCCGAACAACTTTCGCGCTCTAAGTTAATCGCCACGCCAACAGGAAGTCAGCTATTAAGGGTTGTTTGAAAAACGCATGCTCTGGAATTTGATATACTCCTCCTAGACGATTAATCCGATCGCCACCAAACTCGGTCAGCATGAAGTCAAGACACTGATGATTAAAAATTGCCAGGGGATTTTTGATATCTCGAACGGTTTGGCCGTGGCGAGGCAACGAATTTATGGCGAGAAAAAGGAAACAGGAAATGTGTTATAACGTCTTAATACATATATTGATCTTTATGAAACTTCACGAGTGTGTTCGTTATAGGAGTCTGATCACATGGATGTGACTATTGTGAGTCAAAGTTATAGCGCCACCAACTGGCAGCAGGAAGTGTATCACTTTTTGAAATGTTTTGAGATCACCCTCTTATTTTTACCTGATTTGCTTCAAACTTCATCAGTGTAATGTCAATACACAGCAGATGTAGACCTATGACAGGATTTTTGATATTTGAAATATTGTTGCCATGGCAACAGGTCAAACTGTAATAATATTCTTGAGTGATTTTGAGGCTCTTAACATGCTTCAAATTGCATGAAACTCGACACACACATCAATATTGTCAACCAGTAGACATGGACAAAGCCATAGAAAAGGGCGTGGTGGAGGGGCTCAGTAGCGCCACCTTTTGAAAATAGTGGGGTTGTTTGTTTTTCCTACAGTCACCAAACTCGGTACACATATTATTCTCATCAAGCCGGACAATTTTCTAATTTACATTCATTAGCTCCGACCAACAGGAAGTCAGCTATTTTGGTTTGAATGTTAATTTTTTGAAAAAACAGGCTATGAATTTTATACTACTACTCCTACAGGGTTTATCCAATTTACACCAAGCTTTTTTAACTTGTTGCGAACACATTGAAGTTGTTTAATTGCAAACGGATTTTGGATATCTCAAACGGTTTGGCCGTGGCGAGGCAACGAATTTATGGCGAGAAAAGGGAAACAGGAAATGTGTTATAACTTCTGCATACATTGATTGATGTTTATGAAACTTCAGGAGTGTGTTGGTTGTAGTAGTCTGATCACATGGATGTAACTATTGTGAGTCAAAGTTATAGCGCCACCAAATGGCAGCAAGAAGTGTATCACTTTTAAAATGCTTTGAGATCACCCTCTTATTTTTACCTGATTTGCTTCAAACTTCATCAGTGTAATGTCAATACACAGCAGATGTAGACCTATGACAGGATTTTTGATATTTGAAATATTGTTGCCATGGCAACAGGTCAAACTGTAATAATATTCTTGAGTGTTTTTGAGGCTCTTAACATGCTTCAAATTGCATGAAACTCGACACACACATCAATATTGTCAACCAGTAGACATGGACAAAGCCATAGAAATGGGCGTGGTGGAGGGGCTCAGTAGCGCCACCTTTTGACAAAAGTGGGGGTTAGTTTTTCCTACAGTCACCAAACTCGGTACACATATTATTCTCATCAAGCCGGACAATTTTCTAATTTACATTCATTAGCTCCGACCAACAGGAAGTCAGCTATTTTGGTTTGAATGTTAATTTTTTGAAAAAACAGGCTATGAATTTTATACTACTACTCCTACAGGGTTTATCCAATTTACACCAAGCTTTTTTTAACTTGTTGCGAACACATTGAAGTTGTTTAATTGCAAACGGATTTTGGATATCTCAAACGGTTTGGCCGTGGCGAGGCAACGAATTTATGTCGAGAAAAGGGAAACAGGAAATGTGTTATAACTTCTGCATACATTGATTGATGTTTATGAAACTTCAGGAGTGTGTTGGTTGTAGTAGTCTGATCACATGGATGTAACTATTGTGAGTCAAAGTTATAGCGCCACCAAATGGCAGCAAGAAGTGTATCACTTTTTGAAATGTTTTGAGATCACCCTCTTATTTTTACCTGATTTGCTTCAAAATTCATCAGAATAATGTTAAAACTTGGCACATGTAATCCTTTGAAAATGGGCAGGGAGGAGGGGCTCTATAGCGGCACCTTGTAGTGCAGTAAATGTGGAGTGAATTTGACATAGTCCTTTGATGTTTAACCGTTTTAAGTGCCTATTGCCCGCTGTGCACAGTTGCCCTGAAGCCACCGGGGTGGCGGTGCCACCGGGCTTGGGCCCGCCATCGCTGCTCGCAGCTATATTTATTATTTTTTTTTTATTTTTTTTTATTTTTATTTTTTTTCCGTCTTCCGGGGCTTTTTGGGGGCCTTAACATGCTCAAAAACTCTTGAAAATTGGCACACACATTGGAATCCGCGGCCATTAGGACGCCGGAGAGGCTGGTACCTGGGCGTGGCAGGGGGGCTCGACAGCGCCCCCTTGAAAAAAGTCTGAAAATTTGGTCCATATATTAAACATGCTTGCACGTATTAGTATGAAACTCGGTACACATATAGACCTCATCGGGCCGAACAACTTTCGCGCTCTAAGTTAATCGCCACGCCAACAGGAAGTCAGCTATTAAGGGTTGTTTGAAAAACGCATGCTCTGGAATTTGATATACTCCTCCTAGACGATTAATCCGATCGCCACCAAACTCGGTCAGCATGAAGTCAAGACACTGATGATTAAAAATTGCCAGGGGATTTTTGATATCTCGAAGGGTTTGGCCGTGGCGAGGCAACGAATTTATGGCGAGAAAAAGGAAACAGGAAATGTGTTATAACGTCTTAATACATATATTGATCTTTATGAAACTTCACGAGTGTGTTCGTTATAGGAGTCTGATCACATGGATGTGACTATTGTGAGTCAAAGTTATAGCGCCACCAACTGGCAGCAGGAAGTGTATCACTTTTTGAAATGTTTTGAGATCACCCTCTTATTTTTACCTGATTTGCTTCAAACTTCATCAGTGTAATGTCAATACACAGCAGATGTAGACCTATGACAGGATTTTTGATATTTGAAATATTGTTGCCATGGCAACAGGTCAAACTGTAATAATATTCTTGAGTGATTTTGAGGCTCTTAACATGCTTCAAATTGCATGAAACTCGACACACACATCAATATTGTCAACCAGTAGACATGGACAAAGCCATAGAAAAGGGCGTGGTGGAGGGGCTCAGTAGCGCCACCTTTTGACAAAAGTGGGGGTTAGTTTTTCCTACAGTCACCAAACTCGGTACACATATTATTCTCATCAAGCCGGACAATTTTCTAATTTACATTCATTAGCTCCGACCAACAGGAAGTCAGCTATTTTGGTTTGAATGTTAATTTTTTGAAAAAACAGGCTATGAATTTTATACTACTACTCCTACAGGGTTTATCCAATTTACACCAAGCTTTTTTTAACTTGTTGCGAACACATTGAAGTTGTTTAATTGCAAACGGATTTTGGATATCTCAAACGGTTTGGCCGTGGCGAGGCAACGAATTTATGGCGAGAAAAGGGAAACAGGAAATGTGTTATAACTTCTGCATACATTGATTGATGTTTATGAAACTTCAGGAGTGTGTTGGTTGTAGTAGTCTGATCACATGGATGTAACTATTGTGAGTCAAAGTTATAGCGCCACCAAATGGCAGCAAGAAGTGTATCACTTTTAAAATGCTTTGAGATCACCCTCTTATTTTTACCTGATTTGCTTCAAACTTCATCAGTGTAATGTCAATACACAGCAGATGTAGACCTATGACAGGATTTTTGATATTTGAAATATTGTTGCCATGGCAACAGGTCAAACTGTAATAATATTCTTGAGTGTTTTTGAGGCTCTTAACATGCTTCAAATTGCATGAAACTCGACACACACATCAATATTGTCAACCAGTAGACATGGACAAAGCCATAGAAATGGGCGTGGTGGAGGGGCTCAGTAGCGCCACCTTTTGACAAAAGTGGGGGTTAGTTTTTCCTACAGTCACCAAACTCGGTACACATATTATTCTCATCAAGCCGGACAATTTTCTAATTTACATTCATTAGCTCCGACCAACAGGAAGTCAGCTATTTTGGTTTGAATGTTAATTTTTTGAAAAAACAGGCTATGAATTTTATACTACTACTCCTACAGGGTTTATCCAATTTACACCAAGCTTTTTTTAACTTGTTGCGAACACATTGAAGTTGTTTAATTGCAAACGGATTTTGGATATCTCAAACGGTTTGGCCGTGGCGAGGCAACAAATTTATGTCGAGAAAAGGGAAACAGGAAATGTGTTATAACTTCTGCATACATTGATTGATGTTTATGAAACTTCAGGAGTGTGTTGGTTGTAGTAGTCTGATCACATGGATGTAACTATTGTGAGTCAAAGTTATAGCGCCACCAAATGGCAGCAAGAAGTGTATCACTTTTTGAAATGTTTTGAGATCACCCTCTTATTTTTACCTGATTTGCTTCAAAATTCATCAGAATAATGTTAAAACTTGGCACATGTAATCCTTTGAAAATGGGCAGGGAGGAGGGGCTCTATAACGGCACCTTGTAGTGCAGTAAATGTGGAGTGAATTTGACATAGTCCTTTGATGTTTAACCGTTTTAAGTGCCTATTGCCCGCTGTGCACAGCTGCCCTGAAGCCACCGGGGTGGCGGTGCCACCGGGCTTGGGCCCGCCATCGCTGCTCGCAGCTATATTTATTTATTTATTTATTTATTTATTTATTTTTTATTTATTTATTTTTTTTCCGTCTTCCGGGGCTTTTTGGGGGCCTTAACATGCTCAAAAACTCTTGAAAATTGGCACACACATTGGAATCCGCGGCCATTAGGACGACGGAGAGGCTGGTACCCGGGCGTGGCAGGGGGGCTCGACAGCGCCCCCTTGAAAAAAGTCTGAAAATTTGGTCCATATATTAAACATGCTTGCACGTATTAGTATGAAACTCGGTACACATATAGACCTCATCGGGCCGAACAACTTTCACGCTCTAAGTTAATCGCCACGCCAACAGGAAGTCAGCTATTAAGGGTTGTTTGAAAAACGCATGCTCTGGAATTTGATATACTCCTCCTAGACGATTAATCCGATCGCCACCAAACTCGGTCAGCATGAAGTCAAGACACTGATGATTAAAAATTGCCAGGGGATTTTTGATATCTCGAACGGTTTGGCCGTGGCGAGGCAACGAATTTATGGCGAGAAAAAGGAAACAGGAAATGTGTTATAACGTCTTAATACATATATTGATCTTTATGAAACTTCACGAGTGTGTTCGTTATAGGAGTCTGATCACATGGTTGTGACTATTGTGAGTCAAAGTTATAGCGCCACCAACTGGCAGCAGGAAGTGTATCACTTTTTGAAATGTTTTGAGATCACCTTCTTATTTTTACCTGATTTGCTTCAAACTTCATCAGTGTAATGTCAATACACAGCAGATGTAGACCTATGACAGGATTTTTGATATTTGAAATATTGTTGCCATGGCAACAGGTCAAACTGTAATAATATTCTTGAGTGTTTTTGAGGCTCTTAACATGCTTCAAATTGCATGAAACTCGACACACACATCAATATTGTCAACCAGTAGACATGGACAAAGCCATAGAAATGGGCGTGGTGGAGGGGCTCAGTAGCGCCACCTTTTGACAAAAGTGGGGGGGTTAGTTTTTCCTACAGTCACCAAACTCGGTACACATATTATTCTCATCAAGCCGGACAATTTTCTAATTTACATTCATTAGCTCCGACCAACAGGAAGTCAGCTATTTTGGTTTGAATGTTAATTTTTTGAAAAAACAGGCTATGAATTTTATACTACTACTCCTACAGGGTTTGTCCAATTTACACCAAGCTTTTTTTAACTTGTTGCGAACATATTGAAGTTGTATAATTGCAAACAGATTTTGGATATCTCAAACGGTTTGGCCGTGGCGAGGCAACGAATTTATGGCGAGAAAAGGGAAACAGGAAATGTGTTATAACTTCTGCATACATTGATTGATGTTTATGAAACTTCAGGAGTGTGTTGGTTGTAGTAGTCTGATCACATGGATGTAACTATTGTGAGTCAAAGTTATAGCACCACCAAATGGCAGCAAGAAGTGTATCACTTTTAAAATGCTTTGAGATCCCCCTCTTATTTTTACCTGATTTGCTTCAAACTTCATCAGTGTAATGTCAATACACAGCAGATGTAGACCTATGACAGGATTTTTGATATTTGAAATATCGTTGCCATGGCGACAGGTCAAACTGTAATAATATTCTTGAGTGTTTTTGAGGCTCTTAACATGCTTCAATTTGCATGAAACTCGACACACACATCAATATTGTCAACCAGTAGACATGGACAAAGCCATAGAAATGGGCGTGGTGGAGGGGCTCAGTAGCGCCACCTTTTGACAAAAGTGGGGGGGTTAGTTTTTCCTACAGTCACCAAACTCGGTACATATATTGATCTCATCAAGCCGGACAATTTTCTAATTTACATTCATTAGCTCCGACCAACAGGAAGTCGGCTATTTTTGTTTGAATGTTAATTTTTTGAAAAAAACAGGCTATGAATTTTATACTACTACTCCTACAGGGTTTATCCAATTTACACCAAGCTTTTTTTAACTTGTTGCTAACACATTGAAGTTGTTTAATTGCAAACGGATTTTGGATATCTCAAACGGTTTGGCCGTGGCGAGGCAACGAATTTATGGCAAGAAAAGGGAAACAAAGTGTTATAACTTCTGCATACATTAATTGATTTTGATGAAACTTTGGCTTAGTCTTCGTTGTACAAGGCTGATCACATGGATTTGACTATTGTGATTCAAAGTCATAGCGCCACCAACTGGAAGCAGAAAATGTGTCACTTTCAGCATACATTGAGATCACCCTCTTATTTTTACCTGATTTGCTTCAAAATTCATCAGAATAATGTTAAAACTTGGCACATGTAATCCTTTGAAAATGGGCAGGGAGGAGGGGCTCTATAGCGGCACCTTGTAGTGCAGTAAATGTGGAGTGAATTTGACATAGTCCTTTGATGTTTAACCGTTTTAAGTGCCTATTGCCCGCTGTGCACAGTTGCCCTGAAGCCACCAGGGTGGCGGTGCCACCGGGCTTGGGCCCGCCATCGCTGCTCGCAGCTATATTTTATTTATTTTATTTTTTTTTTCCGTCTTACGGGGCTTTTTGGGGGCCTTAACATGCTCAAAAACTCTTGAAAATTGGCACACACATTGGAATCCGCGGCAATTAGGACGCCCCAGAGGTTGGTACCCGGGCGTGGCAGGGGGGCTCGACAGCGCCCCCTTGAAAAAAGTCTGAAAATTTGGTCCATATATTAAACACGCTTGCACGTATTAGTATGAAACTCAGTACACATATAGACCTCATCGGGCCGAACAACTTTCGTGCTCTAAGTTAAACACCACGCCAACAGGAAGTCAGCTATTAAGGGTTGTTTGAAAAACGCATGCTCTGGAATTTGATATACTCCTCCTAGACGATTAATCCGATCGCCACCAAACTCGGTCAGCATGAAGTCAAGACACTGATGATTAAAAATTGCCAGGGGATTTTTGATATCTCGAACGGTTTGGCCGTGGCGAGGCAACGAATTTATGGCGAGAAAAAGGAAACAGGAAATGTGTTATAACGTCTTAATACATATATTGATCTTTATGAAACTTCACGAGTGTGTTCGTTATAGGAGTCTGATCACATGGATGTGACTATTGTGAGTCAAAGTTATAGCGCCACCAACTGGCAGCAGGAAGTGTATCACTTTTTGAAATGTTTTGAGATCACCCTCTTATTTTTACCTGATTTGCTTCAAACTTCATCAGTGTAATGTCAATACACAGCAGATATAGACCTATGACAGGATTTTTGATATTTGAAATATTGTTGCCATGGCAACAGGTCAAACTGTAATAATATTCTTGAGTGTTTTTGAGGCTCTTAACATGCTTCAAATTGCATGAAACTCGACACACACATCAATATTGTCATCCAGTAGACATGGACAAAGCCATAGAAATGGGCGTGGTGGAGGGGCTCAGTAGCGCCACCTTTTGACAAAAGTGGGGGGGTTAGTTTTTCCTACAGTCACCAAACTCGGTACACATATTGTTCTCATCAAGCCGGACAATTTTCTTATTTACATTCATTAGCTCCGACCAACAGGAAGTCAGCTATTTTGGTTTGAATGTTAATTTTTTGAAAAACAGGCTATGAATTTTATACTACTACTCCTACAGGGTTTATCCAATTTACACCAAGCTTTTTTTAACTTGTTGTGAACACATTGAAGTTGTTTAATTGCAAACGGATTTTGGATATCTCAAACGGTTTGGCCGTGGCGAGGCAACAAATTTATGGCGAGAAAAGGGAAACAGGAAATGTGTTATAACTTCTGCATACATTGATTGATGTTTATGAAACTTCAGGAGTGTGTTGGTTGTAGTAGTCTGATCACATGGATGTAACTATTGTGAGTCAAAGTTATAGCGCCACCAAATGGCAGCAAGAAGTGTATCACTTTTAAAATGCTTTGAGATCACCCTCTTATTTTTACCTGATTTGCTTCAAACTTCATCAGTGTAATGTCAATACACAGCAGATGTAGACCTATGACAGGATTTTTGATATTTGAAATATCGTTGCCATGGCGACAGGTCAAACTGTAATAATATTCTTGAGTGTTTTTGAGGCTCTTAACATGCTTCAATTTGCATGAAACTCGACACACACATCAATATTGTCAACCAGTATACATGGACAAAGCCATAGAAATGGACGTGGTGGAGGGGCTCAGTAGCGCCACCTTTTGACAAAAGTGGGGGGGTTAGTTTTTCCTACAGTCACCAAACTCGGTACATATATTGATCTCATCAAGCTGGACAATTTTCTAATTTACATTCATTAGCTCCGACCAACAGGAAGTCGGCTATTTTTGTTTGAATGTTAATTTTTTGAAAAAACAGGCTATGAATTTTATACTACTACTCCTACAGGGTTTATCCAATTTACACCAAGCTTTTTTTAACTTGTTGCTAACACATTGAAGTTGTTTAATTGCAAACAGATTTTGGATACCTCAAACGGTTTGGCCGTGGCGAGGCAACAAATTTATGGCGAGAAAAAGGAAACAGGAAATGTGTTATAACGTCTTAATACATATATTGATCTTTATGAAACTTCACGAGTGTGTTCGTTATAGGAGTCTGATCACATGGATGTGACTATTGTGAGTCAAAGTTATAGCGACACCAACTGGCAGCAGGAAGTGTATCACTTTTTGAAATGTTTTGAGATCACCCTCTTATTTTTCCCTGATTTGCTTCAAACTTCATCAGTGTAATGTCAATACACAGCAGATGTAGACCTATGACAGGATTTTTGATATTTGAAATATTGTTGCCATGGCAACAGGTCAAACTGTAATAATATTCTTGAGTGTTTTTGAGGCTCTTAACATGCTTCAAATTGCATGAAACTCGACACACACATCAATATTGTCAACCAGTAGACATGGACAAAGCCATAGAAATGGGCGTGGTGGAGGGGCTCAGTAGCGCCACCTTTTGACAAAAGTGGGGGGGTTAGTTTTTCCTACAGTCACCAAACTCGGTACACATATTATTCTCATCAAGCCGGACAATTTTCTAATTTACATTCATTAGCTCCGACCAACAGGAAGTCAGCTATTTTGGTTTGAATGTTAATTTTTTGAAAAAACAGGCTATGAATTTTATACTACTACTCCTACAGGGTTTATCCAATTTACACCAAGCTTTTTTTAACTTGTTACGAACACATTGAAGTTGTTTAATTGCAAACGGATTTTGGATATCTCAAACGGTTTGGCCGTGGCGAGGCAACGAATTTATGGCGAGAAAAGGGAAACAGGAAATGTGTTATAACTTCTGCATACATTGATTGATGTTTATGAAACTTCAGGAGTGTGTTGGTTGTAGTAGTCTGATCACATGGATGTAACTATTGTGAGTCAAAGTTATAGCGCCACCAAATGGCAGCAAGAAGTGTATCACTTTTAAAATGCTTTGAGATCACCCTCTTATTTTTACCTGATTTGCTTCAAACTTCATCAGTGTAATGTCAATACACAGCAGATGTAGACCTATGACAGGATTTTTGATATTTGAAATATTGTTGCCATGGCAACAGGTCAAACTGTAATAATATTCTTGAGTGTTTTTGAGGCTCTTAACATGCTTCAAATTGCATGAAACTCGACACACACATCAATATTGTCAACCAGTAGACATGGACAAAGCCATAGAAATGGGCGTGGTGGAGGGGCTCAGTAGCGCCACCTTTTGACAAAAGTGGGTGGGTTAGTTTTTCCTACAGTCACCAAACTCGGTACACATATTATTCTCATCAAGCCGGACAATTTTCTAATTTACATTCATTAGCTCCGACCAACAGGAAGTCAGCTATTTTGGTTTGAATGTTAATTTTTTGAAAAAACAGGCTATGAATTTTATACTACTACTCCTACAGGGTTTATCCAATTTACACCAAGCTTTTTTTAACTTGTTACGAACACATTGAAGTTGTTTAATTGCAAACGGATTTTGGATATCTCAAACGGTTTGGCCGTGGCGAGGCAACGAATTTATGGCGAGAAAAGGGAAACAGGAAATGTGTTATAACTTCTGCATACATTGATTGATGTTTATGAAACTTCAGGAGTGTGTTGGTTGTAGTAGTCTGATCACATGGATGTAACTATTGTGAGTCAAAGTTATAGCGCCACCAAATGGCAGCAAGAAGTGTATCACTTTTAAAATGCTTTGAGATCACCCTCTTATTTTTACCTGATTTGCTTCAAACTTCATCAGTGTAATGTCAATACACAGCAGATGTAGACCTATGACAGGATTTTTGATATTTGAAATATTGTTGCCATGGCAACAGGTCAAACTGTAATAAT
The DNA here is from genome assembly GCF_024489055.1 of Chanodichthys erythropterus. Classification (NCBI taxonomy): domain Eukaryota; kingdom Metazoa; phylum Chordata; class Actinopteri; order Cypriniformes; family Xenocyprididae; genus Chanodichthys; species Chanodichthys erythropterus. The sequence goes on from NW_027125670.1 coordinate 182,746, forward strand.
ATTCTTGAGTGTTTTTGAGGCTCTTAACATGCTTCAAATTGCATGAAACTCGACACACACATCAATATTGTCAACCAGTAGACATGGACAAAGCCATAGAAATGGGCGTGGTGGAGGGGCTCAGTAGCGCCACCTTTTGACAAAAGTGGGGGTTAGTTTTTCCTACAGTCACCAAACTCGGTACACATATTATTCTCATCAAGCCGGACAATTTTCTAATTTACATTCATTAGCTCCGACCAACAGGAAGTCAGCTATTTTGGTTTGAATGTTAATTTTTTGAAAAAACAGGCTATGAATTTTATACTACTACTCCTACAGGGTTTATCCAATTTACACCAAGCTTTTTTTAACTTGTTGCTAACACATTGAAGTTGTTTAATTGCAAACGGATTTTGGATATCTCAAACGGTTTGGCCGTGGCGAGGCAACGAAATTATGGCAAGAAAAGGGAAACAAAGTGTTATAACTTCTGCATACATTAATTGATTTTGATGAAACTTTGGCTTAGTCTTCGTTGTACAAGGCTGATCACATGGATTTGACTATTGTGATTCAAAGTCATAGTGCCACCAACTGGAAGCAGAAAATGTGTCACTTTCAGCATACATTGAGATCACCCTCTTATTTTTACCTGATTTGCTTCAAAATTCATCAGAATAATGTTAAAACTTGGCACATGTAATCCTTTGAAAATGGGCAGGGAGGAAGGGGTCTATAGCGGCACCTTGTAGTGCAGTAAATGTGGAGTGAATTTGACATAGTCCTTTGATGTTTAACCGTTTTAAGTGCCTATTGCCCGCTGTGCACAGTTGCCCTGAAGCCACTGGGGTGGCGGCGCCACCGGGCTTGGGCCCGCCATCGCTGCTCGCAGCTATATTTATTATTATTCTTCTTCTTCTCCAAAATGAATCGCATTTGAGAGGGCCTAAACGTGCTCGAAAACTCACGAAACTTTGCACACGCATCAGAAGTGGTGAAAATTTACGTCTGTTATGGGTTTCGGAATTGGGCGTGACAAAATGGCTCGATAGCGCCATCTAACGTACAGCCCCGCTCGCTACATTACACTAGGGCTTTGAAATTCGGTACACACATTTATCAGCCCAGTACCTACAAAAAATTCTCTTGGAGCGAAATCCGAAACCAAACAGGAAGTCAGATATTTTTAATCAATTCACCGTTTTTTGCATTTTCCAGACGTTGTACTTTAACGAACTCCTCCTAGAGATTTAATCAGATCAATGTAATTGTTGGTCAGTCTAATCTAAAGGCCTTTGTGACGTTAAATTGCGAAGATCTAGAGTTTTCACTGAAGGGCGTGTCCGTGGCGGCCTGACAAACTTTGATGTCTTCGCCATGAAAAAGGAAGTTGTTGTAACTCAGACAAACAATGTCCGATCTGCCCCAAACTTCACATGCTTTATAAGAGTCCTAACCTGAAGACATCTTCATAACAATATTCAGTTACAGTCATAGCGCCACCTGCAGGCAACAGGAAATGACATGTTTTATACTGTGATTAACTCCTCATAGAGATTTAACCAGATCAACATCAAATGTTATCAGTCTAATCTCAAGACCTTAGCGATGATAAATTTCAAAGATCTTGAGTTTTCGCTGAAGGGCGTGTCTGTGGCGGCCTGACAAAGTCTGATGTTTCGCCATTAAAGAGGAAGCTGCTGTAACTCAGGCATACAATGTCCGATCTGCCCCAAACTTCACATGTGTGATAAGAGTCCTGGCCAAAAGACATCTATATGACAATATTTAGTTAGTCATAGCGCCACCTGCTGGCAACAGGAAATGGCATGCTTCACAATGTAATTCACTACCAGAGTCACATTTCATTATACCACGAAGTACCAAACATGCTAGAGACACGTTAAATCATGCAACACTTGGCTGAGTGCTAATTTATGCGATTAACGCCACGAAAGAAACAGGAAGTTGTTGTAACTCAGGCATACAATGTCCGATCTGATTCAAACTTCACGTGTTCGATGATAGTCCTGGCCTGAAGACATCAACATGGCAAAATTCAGTTACGGTAAAAGCGCCACCTGTTGGCCGCAGGAAGTGTGGCATTTCGAAATGACTTTGGCATAATTCTCCTGTATTCACTCACTTAAATGCATGACGCCCACTTTTCGCTGTTTTCCTGAGGCCAACGGGTGGCGGTGAGCCCGGGTGCGAGGGCCCTCTCAACGCTGCTTGCAGCTTTAATTAGGGGCCAAGCCCCGAAGGGGCTGTAGCCCCTATTGTAATTGTACGTTTTCCCTTTTATTATTATTAGGGGCCAAGCCCCGAAGGGGCTGTAGCCCCTATTGTAATTGTACGTTTTCCCTTTTATTATTATTATTCTTCCTCCCGAATGGGAGTCTATGGCAGCCCTATCAACGGAACATGAGAAAACGATGAAATTTGGCACAGTTGTAGAGATGCTCATGAATAGTGATTGGACCAAATTTGGAGTCTCTAGAACCAACTCTATAGCGCCACCACCAGTTCAAAATTTCAACATTCTAACGGTTTTAACATTTGAACTGTTTGTCATAGAAAAATTAAATTTAGTTCATCTGATTCGTCTCTTCATGCTGATGCTATTCAACTTCTTACATTAAGTCTCCACCCATTACAGTAGCGGCCATTTTGAAAAGTACAGTATTTGTTTTTTTCGCTTCTCCTCCTTCAAAATTTGTCCAATTTTGTCCAAGCTTTGATCAGATTATCTTTGGACTGAGCCGCACAGAAATGACTGAACAGATTTTTTTTATTCATCTTTGTTCAAAGGTTATGATGTCACGAAGTTAACGAGGTCGACCCAAAATTAGTATAGAGGCTGTATCTCGGCCAAACTTTGAGCAATCGAAACAAAAATTGGTACCCTTCATCAGAACCATGGTCTGAGGGTCTATGCCAAAGTTGGGAACAGCGCCACCTACAGGTCATGAGATATGAAAAATGGCTATTATGGCCAATAACTTTTGAACAGTTTGTCAGAAAATCAAGATCTTGGTGTCTATGGATTCCTTGGATCATGCCGAATCCGACGATACCGATTCTGTCAATATTGGATGAATCACGTGTCCGCCATTTTGAATTTTGTCATAAATTGCGATATCTTTTAAACAATTTGACATATCTTCACAAAAATTGGTATGTATGACCTTTAGAAGGTCGTGAAGGTACCTGAGAAGTTTCAGCACAGCGCCACCTACTGTTCCACAGATGTAATGATTATTTCAAAAACGCTTATAACTTTTGAAAACACTTTCCAAAATGTGTATGCTTCATGTCATTTTATTCCCTGGCTTATGCCGATTCCGACAATGTATCATTTGTCATTTTCCTTAAATGTACCTGTCTGCCATATTGAAGTAAATGAAAAACAGTTTTTTCGCTACTCCTCCTACAAATTTTGGTCAATTTTGTCCAAAATCAGCTCAGATGATCTTTGGACCGAGCCGCACAGAAATGACTGAACAGATTTTTGATATTCACTACCATTTCCGAGATATTCATCTCTGAATGTGACCTTGCTTGTGTTTGTTGTCTTATGCTAGTTAGCTTAGCACAGTAATTGCTTAGCATGCTAAACTATTGCTATTCTTTCTAATGTGGTCTTCAGTCAACAGGTTAACCAAAACTTAGTTGGCATTAAATAACTTTGCATACTAATATGGTTAACATGCTATGAAGCTTTTTTTTGTGAACTCTTTCTCACACTGAAACCTCTGCTTAGCATACTGATGAACTTGCATGGCTGATTAGCTCAATGTGTTACGCCACGGATCCCGAATGCTCTGCATCGTGGGTTCGAAACTCAGTGTGACACATGCCCAGACCGCATGAGGTACTGTGGCAGGAAAAGATGCAGAACTTGTGTCTGTTCTAGGCATTCTGCCTAAAACTGGTCTAATCTGAAGCTATCACATGCAATTCCTTTATGTCCAAATTCGTAGTTATTCTTCTTCCCCCTGTATGGTAATCAATGAACCATAAGAAGGAAAATTATCAAATTTGGCATGCTTGTAGTGATAGTAATTAAAAGTAATTTGACCAACTTTGGAGTATCTAGGACTAAGTCTATAGCGCCACCACCAGTTCAAATATTCACTTTTGTAAAGGTTATAACTTTTGAACCCTTTGTTCCAGAAAAATGAATGTCAATACAACTGATTCCTCTCTTCATACTGATCACATTCAATATCTTACATTAAGACTCCACCCAGTACAGTAGTGGCCATTTTGAAAAGTACAGTATTCCATTTTTTCACTACTCCTCCTACAATTTTTGTCCAATTTTGTCCAAAATCAGCTCAGGTGATCTTTGGACCGAGCCGCACAGAAATGACTGAACGGTTTTTGATATTCGCTACCATTCCCAAGATATTCATCTCTGAATGTGACCTTGCTTGTGTTTGTTGTCTTATGCTAGTTAGCTTAGCATGCTAATTGCTTAGCATGCTAACCAGTTGTCATTCTCTTTAATGTGGCTCTTCAGCTATCAAGTTAACCATGAGCTTCATTAGCATTAAGTTAGCTTAGCATGCTAATATGGTTAACATGCTAAGTAATGCTTTTTTGTAAATTCTTTCTTACACTAAAAGTTCTCTTCCACAGATTGTTGAATGTGCATCCTCAAGTAGCTCAATGTGTAAAGCCAGTTACCTGATGAGCTCTGCACCCCAAGATAGTGGGTTCGAATTCCAGGTGGAGCGGTTTTATGAAATAGTGTGTTTTGATTCCTTTACTGCCTCTTGGATTAGAAATAAATGCTTTTTGTTTCATGCTGTGTTCATTTTCATCTAAGCTTATGTACATAAGTTCTGAGTTCATTTTCGCCCGTAATTCTGAACCAGCTGTTTCATGTTTGTTCATTTTCTGCTGTTTTTCCTCTTCCTGCTCTGTATTGCGCTACAGCATGATGAGCTGCAGAATGATCTAAAGTAGTTATAATATATAACATTCAGTGCAGTTTTATAAAAATTCTTCATTTTGAGTTCATTTTCACATGAACTAATGAACTTCGGCAGGTGTGCCAACATTCACCTGCACAGTGGTGCAATGAGTTGAGAAATGGACATTGGACCCGGAGGTTGTGGGTTCGAATCCCGTGTGGGGTGCCTTTATACAATTGTGTGTAATGAGTCATTTTGATACCTTTTTTATCCAAATAAGCATTGTACTAATCTTGGGGGCGCTAGTGCGCATGTCTGAGGTATAGACGCGTTTTGCCAGGGCTCCTCTCCAAGGCCTCGACAATTTATTATTTCACCGTGTTTTAGTTAGTTTTAGGCCATCATAGTGTGTTTACTTTATGTATTTAGTGTGAACTTTTGTCTCGACTCAAAAATGCCGAAGCCGAGTGCCTCCAACAAAGTTAGGAACACTGATGACCAAGTATCCGGAGCTAATGCTAAAGCTAGCTCGCCTGACAAGTCTGAAAAATTACCGGACACTGCTTATGCTATGTGCAAAGAGATATGTAAAGAAATGTCCGAGTCAATCTTGCAGGGGGTTAACGCCCGCTTTGATGCTTTTGAACTCAATTTCCAGAAGCTTGTGACGTCGCAGGCCGAGCTACAGGCCCGTGTGGCTAATCAAGAACAAGCCACGAACGACTTTGAGGCACGGATCCAAGAGTTGGAAACCAGGTACTCAGAGCTGTCTAAACAAAATAGTCAGCTCCGTGCTAAAGTGTTGGATTTAGAAGCTCGGTCAAGAAGACATAATATTAAGATCGTGGGAATACAAGAGGACGAGGAGGAGGGTAAACCCACTGAATTTGTCTCCAGGCTGATTCCCCAACTGCTCGGGGAAGAGCATTTTCCTCGCCCGGTCAAAGTGGATCGAGCGCATCGTTCTCTTCAGCCGAAGCCGGCCGTTGGTGAGAAGCCGCGCACCATCCTGGCGCGCATTCACCACTTTCAAGAGAAGGAGTTAATTTTGCGTCGCGGGAGAATGCAACCACTCGAATATAAGGGTAAACGGGTCCTTATTTTTCCCGATTATACCAATGAGGTGATGTCTCAAAGAAATGCCTTTCGGGATGTGATGCAAAGCTTGCGCAAAAAGGGGATCAAGTTCACGCTGCGGTACCCCGCTAGATTGCAAATCCATCAACACGGAGCGGAGGCACCTACAGTCTTTGAGGATCCAACGGAGGCAGCGCGATTCGCAGAGAGGTGCGGTGGGAGCTCAGGAGAGTAAACTCAAATCCGTTCGAACTTATCTTACCTCGCTGCTGACGTGCATACGTATCCTTGGGACTCAGTAGAACTACAGCTTCTGGCGTGTAGTTACTATTAATACATAGTTCACTGAGACTTAATCAAGATCACAGAATGGTCTGATTTTATTTATTTTTTATTTGTTTATTTTGCTTTCACTTTATTAGTTACTTTCTGACCGTGTCATTTCTTTCTTCAATTATGTTTCCCTATTTTATTTTTATTTTTTTTCCTTTGACGGTGATAAGTTGTCCGTTCAAACATTTAAAGCCACGGGGAGGGGTTCTGTTTTCCTTGAAGTAGTCTTTTTTTTGTTAATGCCCGGCAGCTCCTTTTTGGATGGAATTGGGAGTTTTGTGTCTGGTTCAGGTAGACACAACGGAGGGTGGGATTGGTTGGGGGTTGTTGTTCCTGTTGTCTCGGACCGGTTTGTCATTTTCTTATTTGTTATTTTCTCACTTGTTTTTATCTTTCACTGTTTTGTTCAGTTTCATGCTACTAATCAATGTATGCTAGCAAAATTGTACGTCCATTCTAATAACCTTTTTTCTTTTTCCATATGCAGAGGTCTTCTGGTAGAGTACTAACTGGGGGTAGGAATGTGACATTAGTCTCTTGGAATGTTAAGGGGCTAGGACATGCTATAAAGAGAGAAAAAGTATTTAGGCACCTTAAATCATTATCTGCGGATGTGATTTTTTTACAGGAGACCCATATTAAAGCTACTGAGCAGCGTAGATTGCGTTGCAGTTGGATATCTCAAGTTTATCAATCGCCATTCACTTCTCACGCTCGTGGTGTGGCCATTCTCTTTCGGAAAAATATTCCATTCCAATTCTCCTCTATGATTACTGATCCTTACGGCAGATACATCATTGTTTCCGGTACCATAAATTCTTTCCCATTGACTTTCTTAAATATCTACGGTCCAAACACTGATGATCCTAATTTTTACAAAAAGGTTTTTGACTTACTTCCTGATGGTAATAATTCTAATATAATAATCGGGGGAGACTTAAATTGTTATCTAGACCCTTATTTAGACAGATTGTCCACTCGTCCACCCCCTGGAATTGCATCAGTGCAAGTTTTAAATAATTTGCTTAATTGCAGAAATTTAGTTGATATTTGGAGAATTCAGCACCCTGTAGACAGAGATTATTCTTACTATTCTCATGTCCACAAATCTTATAGTAGAATAGATTATTTTTTGGTTGATTCTCAGTTAATTTCGCATGTTATTGATACCAAGTACCACAGCATTTTGATCTCCGATCACAGTCCCCTTACTATGTCCATTGACCTATCTCTCCCTAAGCGGTCTTATTCCTGGCGTTTCAATCCATCTCTGCTCACTGACAATAAATTCATAGAATACATTACCGTCAAGTTGAAAGAGTTTCTGGAGTTTAACGACAATGGTGAGGTGTCGGATTCTACACTTTGGGAGACATTGAAGGCGGTTATGCGTGGACATATTATTTCTTACGAATCTGCTGCCAAGAAAGAAAGAGAAAAAGACTTTTAGAGATACAAAGTGTTCTCCCTACCCTTGAACTGGCGTATCAGGTGTCAAAATCATCTAACGACTACAATAAGATAATGAAGCTTAAGTATGAGTATAGCTGCATTCTTGGTGGTCAAATAAACAAGCTTTTTTGAAAATGAGGCAGAGGCATTTCGAAACGGGGGATAAGCCTGATAAGCTCTTGGCGCAACAACTCAAAGGAGCTCAAGCTTCCAGGTCAATTTACTGTATCAAATCTAAGGATGGCACACTGTTAACTAACCCCAAGGACATTAATGCCTGTTTTAAAGATTTCTATAGTGAACTCTATACTTCCAACAGTACAGCCACTCATTCTGATTTAACAAATTTTTTGACTCTCTTGAATTGCCTAAACTTGGTGACGTCGCTAGGGCTGACCTTGACTCTGATTTTACTTTGGAGGAGATAGTCTCCACCATAAAGTCATTTCCAACTGGGAAGGCAGCAGGGCCAGATGGATTTAGTTCAGAATTTTTTAAAAGATTTTCTGATATTCTCGCCCCACTCCTCCTCAGAATGATAATTAATTCTAAAAAAGACAACGTTTTACCTAATACATTGTACGAAGCGAATATATCTCTCATTTTAAAGAAAAATAAAGATGAAACCGACCCGGCTAGCTATAGACCAATTGCGCTTCAGAATTTTGATAGGAAAGTAATTACTAAAGCTTTGGCTATTCGGCTTAACAAACATTTACCCTCCATCATTCATCCTGACCAGACCGGGTTTATCCCTGGCAGATTCTCTTTCTTTAATGTGCGTCGCCTCCTCAATACAATTTATGCTGATCACTCGAAAGTCAACGGAGCAGCAATTCTGTCCTTGGATGCTCAGAAAGCTTTTGACCAGGTTGAGTGGCCTTACATGTTTAGATCACTGCAAAAGTTCGGGTTTGGCGAGACATTTGTGTCATGGGTCAAAATAATATATGCCAGACCAAAGTGTTCAGTTTTAACTAACGCAGACAGGTCGCTTGAGTTTCCTTTACAACGCTCAGTGCAACAGGGGTGCCCCCTTTCACCTGCCCTTTTTGCCATTGCGATAGAACCTCTTGCCCTAAGTATAAGGCGTCATACTGGTATCACAGGTCTCAAAGTGGGAGGCAAGAAAGTTCTTATTAGTCTGTATGCAGACGATGTAATACTGTATTTGCAGAATTCTGAAAGATCAGTTCCCATTCTCTTAGATTTAATGATTTCTTTTGGGAAACTATCAGGGTATACAATTAATTTGTCAAAGAGTAACTTTATGCCTCTTTCTGATACTTACAGATCTGGGTTTTTGGAGAATATTCCATTTAAGATAACCAGGGATCACTTTGTGTATCTCGGCTTGACGATCCCTAAAGATTCAAAATTATTATTTAAGTTGAATTTTGCTGAGTTTCTTTCAAAACTTAAAAACAGTATAGGAAGTTGGAAAATTCTACCTTTATCTATGATTGGGCGTATAAATTCAATAAAAATGGTTTCTCTTCCCAGATTCCTATATCTTTGTCAGAATCTCCCCGTTTTTCTTACTTCTGCTTTCTTCAAGGAACTGGACTCTATAATCCTTTCGTATGTTTGGAACTATAAGACACACAGAATCTCTAAAATGCATCTGCAGAAACCCAAGTCTGTAGGCGGTCTGGGTATGCCAGTATTCAAGCATTATTATTGGGCTGCCAATATTAGGGCTTTAATGTACTGGGTGAAGGGGGCACCGGCTAATTTTACACCTGACATCCCCTTGTGGGTACAAATGGAGACTAACCTGGCTGTTGGCACTTCCTTAGCGGCCATGCTGTTTTCTAAGTTTGAAAGGCCTTCAGCGATGAATAAGTTAAGCTTTGTGTTAAAAAATTCAGTTAGAATTTTAAATCAGGTGAGAAAATTCTTGTCCCTGCCAGAGACTTCTGTTTATACAACAATTTGTTATAATCATTCTTTTTTACCCCCCTGGACTGATAGAACTTATTTTGTCTGGAGGGAGAAGGGCTTAGAGTCCATCAGGGACCTTTACGTTGAGGGAAGGTTTGCATCTTTTAGTCAGTTAAGAGAGAAATTTGATTTGCCTCATGCACACTTCTTTCGTTATCTACAAATTAGGCATTATGTAAAGTCAAAAATTTGTAATTTCGAACAACTTCCTGAAAAACATGTGTTTTTTGATGTTTTCCTGAACCCTCCTGACTCTAGACATCTTATTTCCAAATTTGTTTGTTTATTCGAAAGCTTATTTGTTGCAGCTCCTACTGAGAGATTTAAAGTAGCCTGGGAGGAAGACCTGGGAGTTGAACTTTCTGATGATGTGTGGGATAAGTGTCAGGCTATGATAAAGGTCTGCTCAGTAAACAGCAGACACCAACTGATCCAATTCAAGGTTGTTCACCGTTTGCATTATACTAAGAGCAAACTGCATAAAATGTTCCCCTCTGTTTCTCCAATGTGTGACCGGTGCAAGGTGGCAGAGGATACAACTTTTCATGCTCTCTGGTTTTGCCCCTTATTGTCTGGATTTTGGTCAAGCATATTTGACTGGTATTCTAAGGCTTACAATAGGCCTCTTCCACCTGACGCAGAACTTGCAATTTTTGGTTTTTCACAGCGCACCTCCTGCCTCCCGGGGGCAATACAGCAATCTCTAACCCTGGGTATGATTGTGGCTAAGAGACTTGTGCTGAAGAACTGGAAGTCACCCTCACCCCCTTCCTTTCGAACTTGGATTACAGATATGATCTCTCTTATACAAATGGAAAGACTCAGATTCTTGAGAACTAATTCCACTGAAAAATTTTCTGCTGTTTGGGGTTTATTTCTGGACCATTTGGACAAGTCAACTGCTCAATCAGCCCCTAGTGGCTCCTCTCAGGCTAATGCTGGGGACCTAGACTGACTGTTTAGCAGGTTTTCATTGTAGTATTTCTGGCTACTGAACTAAACATTTATTATTAATATTTTAATATTATTATTTTATTTATTTATTTTATTTTTTATTATTTTCATTTTATTTATTTAAATTTTTGTATGTATGTGTGTATGTGTATTTATTTATTTATTTATTTATTTTGTGTCTGTGGTCCGAGACAGTGTTGGTTGTCTGTTCTGTGTTTATTTTTGGAAAAAAAACTCTAAAATAAAATATTAAAAAAAAAAGCATTGTACTAATCTTTATTCCTCTTGAATGAGATACAAGTGTTTTTAGTTCATTCCGTGTTCATTCTCTGAACTTCTATTAATTTTCATTTCATTTCCACCTGTCCTTCTGAACGAGCTGTTTAGCATGTACATTCAATTTCTGCTGTTTTTGCTCTTCCTGCTCCGTATTGCGCTACTGCCCCTTCTGGGGCTTGGCCCCGAATTGCTGCTTGCAGCTATATTTCACTGTGGTTATGTAATTATGTTTTGTTGTTTAATACAGTTTTTATTTGTATAACTGTAAATGATTCAACAGAGTTCTTGTTAACATCATGTATTTCAAAGCAGTAAAGATAACACCTTGAACGTTGGTTAAATTAATAATTAGCTCCACATATATGTGACCAGTCACGGAAAGTAGGGACACAAGTCGGTTCTGGGGCATTTTGAGTTATTCACAGATTCTGAAAGTGTAGTCTCCAAACTTTCCAACGATGTGTGACACATGGAAATCTGATAATGTTTGGAGAAGTTGTGGCCATTTGAAGGTAGGCATTCAAGAAAGCTCTATAAGGAGAAAAACGCCTCTAAAGTTGCAGTTCTCACCTGTTCTCACCTGCTGGGAGTGACAATAGGGCTCATTTACATCTCATTTAGATAAACCATACCCCCTGTAAAGCTGCATGGACCACATACTATTAATAATAAAGGTTAATGTGCATTATAAATGTCAGTAATTTATCTTTTTTGACTTATATAAAAATGATTTAGAGGCTGAAATATGTGACTTTTTTTGTCAAAACTCTATTTGAACTTGTGCATTGTAGATTGTTGTAAGACACTCCTTTAAAATCTGCCCATCATTTTTAATGTTATTATTTTAATGTTTATGTAAAGAAAAAGTACATATTGATACTAATTTTATTTGTAATTTGCTGGTTTTCCACATGAAACTTGATGAATTTACTTTTTGAACAGGATTCTGTGATAACCGTGATCATTTTGGTCATTATAATCATGAAATGAAATTTTCTCAGCTGAGAAGCCTGTTAAAGAAGAATAGGCAATCCAGGAACTAACTGGACTAACAGAGGCCAGAGATCGCTAACTATGGCTATTCAAAGCACTTTTCAAGACAATAAATACACGATTGAGACGATGAATGCATGTACTGACTGAATTTGTGTCTGAATAGCGCTCCCTCCGTGGGCGTGGCCGCATTAGCGGATAATGAGCTGAATCACAGACTTCTGACATGGCTCTCTTTTCATACAGATTACATAAACACAGAATGTTTGTTTTCAATTTTCATTTCAACGTCTTTTCAGACACAAGTATAATTTTTTTATGATTAGTATTCACTAAGTTACAGTTAATTTTCTGAGAACTATCAGATTGGACTTCGTTCAGAAGAAGATGAGAGATCACACATCATGTTAGTTTTCTTTATTTTACAAAAAGCACAACATTTTGTTTTTACTCTGAGTGTACACAAATAAAAGAAGACTTTCTATAGTTTCAATTGATATATTACTTATGTCTCTATGACAAAAAATGACGGAGTATTTTAAGTCTGTTTTGCTGCAATGTGAAAAAAATCCTGCAAAATGCGCGTGTTACCCGACTCCAGAGAGGTAATGTCTTATTATGCCGCTTTCATCGTCGCTCAGATCGTCTTCAGAATCAGTGAGCGCTTGTTCATAAGCATCCGGCTTGTCGAAGAAGTACTTCAAAACATTTTCGGTGTAACGGCCACGGTTCTTCATTGAATTTTGATATCAGCTAGAGCCGGCCAGAGCGCTGCATAATAAGTAGCCACGCTTCCCAGTATGGAAATACACACAGACACAACACGCCCCTACTGTGTGCTAGAATCCCCGTAAAACAAGCCGATTTCAACCTCAAAATGTACGTGTCTATCTCAAACACGGAAAGGCTTCTTCATGATCTCAACTAACAGATTCTGCAAAAAAATGAAAATCACCAATTTTGTAAAAAAATGCTTCTTTCTCATTTTGCTCGAAAGTTGTGCTGCCGACTTGTGTCCCTGGTTTCCGTGACGGGTCACATATTATAATACTTAAGTCAAATGCAAACTGCCTTGTAGTAAAAAAACATAGAATTTGAGCTGACCTGTGAATTTTTAACAGTTTCCAAGATATCCTTGAGTCTGAATTGGATGTTTCACAACATTCTTTGAATAGACTTGAAAATTATGTTACCATTAGTGGAATTGCATTAAGCAATTGGTTCACATCACACTTATCTGATTGTTATCAGTTTGTAGTAGTAAACAAAGAGATGTCATATTGATCACAAGTTCAGTATGGAGTACTGCAAGGCACAGTACTAGGACCGTTGCTGTTCACCTTGTACATGTGTTACAGTCACGTCTTCCCGGACTCCAGTTCCCAGAATCCTCCTGTTCCGCACATCTGTCTGCACTTCCCTCATCAATCTTCCCACCATCTCCCCGAATTCCCAGCACCTGTTGTCCTCGTCAGCACTCCCTTTAAGTTGGGCTCACTCCCTGCACTCCCGGTCCATTCTTGTTGTTGTTGGTTATTGTTTGACTACTGTGTGTGACGCTAGCTCTATGATCCTGTTTGTAAATAAAGCCCATTAATTGTGGATTTCCATACTCGCCTCATCTCTTCAGCAGCATACACCCAAAACCACAAAGAAGGATGGGCTTGTTCCTTGTTTCAGAACTCTCAGAGTCTCCCGTACCTCCCAAGCCATCAAGCTTTGGATCGCCTCTGTGGGTTCCGGCAGGATGGTCGTTCGCTGGAGAGGTATGTGGAGGAATTTGTCGAGCTGGCTTATTTGGCAAATTGGCCAGATGCATGTTTGAACGCCTGTTTTCTGGCAAAGCTGGATGAGGACACAATTCATTTTAAAGAACCTGCCTGTTATTTTTCCCTAGTCGATGCAATTAATCTGATTTTGTTTCTAAATTCCGAGTTTGTAATTGGGGACGTTCTTGATAGATCATACGAATCTCGTCCAGTCATCCCAGAAACACAGGTGGCCTGGCCAGTTCGCCAATCTCCAGTGGGCATTCCCCTGGTGTCATGCTGGACCCAAAAACCCCAATGGTCACTGAAAAAAAACCTCAGCTGGGCCCAGACGGCTAAGAGGAAGAAGAAGGCCGCAAAGCAGCCCCAGTCTCCTAAGTTTCCTGACCCAGACCTCCGCACCCGTCTGCACCCCCCGCACCTGCCTGTAGGTCTCCAGGGTGCCCATCCCCATCCCCGTTGTATCATCTAAAGGGCGTGGGGACACACCTACCGGGGAGGGGGAGGTAATTCACGCCAGAATCCTCCTGTTCCGCACACCTGTCTGCACTTCCCTCATCAGTCTTCCCGCCATCTCCCCGGATTCCCAGCACCTGTTGTCCTCGTCAGCACTCCCTTTAAGTTGGACTCACTCCCTGCACTCCCGGTCTGTTCTTGTTGTTGTTGGTTATTGTTTGACTACTGTGTGTGACGCTAGCTCTAAGATTCTGTTTGTAAATAAAGCCCATTAATTGTGGATTTCCATACTCAACTCATCTATTTTTTACGGTACACAGGAGGCAGTCACAGATGTAAACAGGTATTGGATGTTTATTGACCACAGTAGAGCATGAGATATCAGACAGGTGAGTAAACTGGATTCAGATGATGTTAGACTGGTAGTATGAGGAATAGTTACTGTCCTTTCCGTTGCAGGTAGAGATACTTTGGAACTTGGAGATCGCTGGAGTTACTTGGAGCTGACTGGAACACACCCACACAGCAGACGAGGCACACAGAGGAAAGGAGACATGCTGGAGACAGGTGAGTATACGAAGAGGAGTCCTTGAGGTAAGCATTACAGGAAGTATATGCGAACGAGACCGGACATGGAGTGCTGTGTGTGTGTGCTCTTTATGGTGCTGTTGATGAGTGAGGTGATGAGGTGCAGGTGGCGGTGATCAGTACTCTTGAGATGGCATGCGTTGTGATTGGGTGATGTTGGAACCTGACGTGTCTGTGACAGTACCCCCCCTCCACGGCCCGCTCCAGAGGGCCGAGGACCCCGACGCCGTGGTGGTCGTCCTCTTCCCCGCGGTGCCGGTTTATCAGGGTGACTGTCGTGGAAAGTCTGGAGTAAGCTGGGATCCAGAATGTCGTTTCTTGGGACCCAGGAGCGTTCCTCGGGGCCATATCCTTCCCAGTCCACTAAATATTCCAACTGACCACCACGAAGCCGGGAGTCCAAGATCTCATGAACCTCATACGCAGCTCCGTCCTCCAGGATGAGTGGAAGGGGGGGTTCGGCGGGAGCCACATCAGGTCCTGTGGGAAGAACAGAAGGATGGTGAGCTTTAAGCAGTGACACGTGGAAAGTGGGGTGAATGCGATATCCCTGTGGCAGTTGGAGTTGGTAGGTGACTGGGTTGACCTGCTTGACGATGGGGAATGGGCCAATGAACCTGGGACTCAGCTTTCTGCAGGGCAGATGCAGTCTGACATCCCGGGTGGACAGCCAAACCATCTGACCAGGCTGGAAGACCGGAGTGTTGGAGCGTCGAAGGTCGGCTGTCATCCTGCGTCTGCGCAGGGCTCGTAGCAGCTAATGGTGTGCTGAGTCCCAGACCCTCTCGCTCTCTTGGAACCAGTAATCCACTGCCGGAACGTTGGAGGGTTCCCCGGTCCAGGGGAACAGTGGGGGTTGGTAGCCGAGTACGCACTGGAATTGTGTGAGTCCTGTAGTCGACTGCCGGAGAGAGTTTTGGGCGTACTCGGCCCAACCCAGGAACTGGTTCCAAGAGTCCTGGTGGTCATGACAGAAGGTACGGAGGAAGCGGCCAATCTCCTGCACCTTCCTTTCCGTCTGCCCTTTCGACTGTGGATGGTATCCGGAAGTCAGGCTGATGGCCACACCTAGGAGGGAGTGAAATGATCTCCACACTCTGGATATGAACTGAGGTCCTCTGTGAGAGACTATATCTTCTGGTATTCCGAAATACCGGAACACTTGGTCGAATAGTATTTCGGCGGTCTCCAGGTTCGTGGAGGCATTGGAGGAGGGAATGGTCTCCTCTGACCAGGTAATAGGACTCACGATGAAAGAGCTAGGAATGATAGGTTCAGGTTCTTCTGTCTTTTCCTCAGGGGCATGGAGATGAGAGAGAGCATCAGCTTCGACATTTTTGGTACCTGGACGGTAAGGAGATGGTATAATTGAATCGGGAGAAGAACATGGCCCAGCGAGCTTGTCTAGGGTTTAGTCTTTTCGCTGACCGAAGATATTCGAGGTTTTTGTGATCTGTTAGCACCAGGAACGCATGTTTGGCTCCCTCCAGCCAATGCCTCCACTCTTCCAAGGCAAGCTTAACAGCAAGAAGTTCCTGTCACCGATGGAGTAGTTGACTTCCGCCGGGCTGAGCTTGCGGGAGAAGAAGGCGCATGGATGGAGTCTACTTGGCGTCCCCTGCTGCTGCGACAACACCGCTCCCACTCCAGTGGTCGAGGCGTCCACTTCAACGATGAACTGTTTCTCTGAATCAGGATGGACGAGCAAGGGAGGGGTGGTGAAGGCTTCTTTAAGATGGTTGAATGCGTTGGTGGTTGCCGAGTTCCAGGACAGAGACTTGGGCTTATCACGGAGCAGGCTGGTAAGTGGATGGGTGATGGAACTATAACCTTATGATGAACCGTCTGTAGAAGTTGGAGAATCCGAGGAAGCGTTGTAATTTCTATGATGGTAGTGGGTTCTGGCAATTTGGTGATGGATTCCACCTTCCTCTCGTCCATCCGGATGCCACTGTGGTCTATGTTGTACCCAAGGAATGAGACGGAAGGTTGATGGAAGGAGCACTTCTCTGCCTTGAGGAACAGGTTGAATTGCTGACGGGTGAGGACCTCCGCAACGTGTTGGCGATGTTCGGCCTGGCTCCGGGAGTATATGAGAATGTCGTCGATGTACACTAGGACGAAGCGATGGAGAAACTCCCGGAGCACCTCATGTATGAAGTCCTGGAATACGGAGGGGGCGTTGACCAG
The DNA here is from genome assembly GCF_024489055.1 of Chanodichthys erythropterus. Classification (NCBI taxonomy): domain Eukaryota; kingdom Metazoa; phylum Chordata; class Actinopteri; order Cypriniformes; family Xenocyprididae; genus Chanodichthys; species Chanodichthys erythropterus. The sequence goes on from NW_027125670.1 coordinate 199,685, forward strand.
GCCATACGGCATCACTAGGTATTCGTAGTGGCCAGTAGGGGTTTTGAAGGCGGTCTTCCACTCGTCCCCCTCCCGTATACGGATGAGGTTATACGCGCTGCGGAGGTCCAGCTTCGTAAACACAGTGGTACTACGGAGATGTTCCAGGGCCGCTGGGACGAGAGGAAGGGGATATCTGAATTTTACTGTGATCTTGTTGAGTGAGCAATAGTCGATACATGGCCGCAAGCCTCCGTCCTTTTTAGCCACGAAGAAGAAGCTGGAAGCAGCAGGGGAAGTAGACGGCCTGATGTAACCTTGGGCGAGGGCTTCCTTGATGTAATCCATGGCCGGTGTGGAGGCAGCTTGGAAGCCCGTTGCGGGCAGAAGACATCGCTGAAGGGGGTGTAACACTTGGGGATGTCGATGGATCGTTGTTCCACTGGACTCTCGATGGAAGTGGCGCAGAGAGAGAGAGATCAGGCGGAGGAGATGATGGAACAGGAAGTTCAGCCAGACAGCGAGAGAAACAGGTGTCGCCCCACTCCAGGATTTCACCCGTCTTCCAGGAGATGGTTGGGTTGTGCTGCTCCAACCAGGGGTGCCCTAGAACCACGTCAGCAGTGGAATCCTCCAGAACCAGCAGATGTATTTCCTCTTGATGTAGTAAACCAACTTGGAGTGTTACAGGTCCTGCCATGGTGCGGACGCGCTTACGACTCAGGGGTTTGCCAGTTATTGAGTTGATCATGTAGATCGTCGAAGACGGAGAGGTCTTGAGACGTAGCTGCCGGCAGAGGGCGCCGGAGACGAAGTTGCCGGCTGACCCTGAGTCGAGGAGCGCGACCACTGAAAGGGAAACAGTAGCGGCAGTAAGATTGACGACAGTGGTGAGTGGTTTAATTTTATGAGAAGCAGGAATGATGGCACTCACCATGGGTCGAGATGGTCGTGTGGGGCATGCTGCAATCACATGCCCAGGGCCTCCACAGTACAGACAGAGATTCAGGGTCAGCCGATGGCGGCGCTCTTCCGAAGATAGACGTGAGTTTTCAACATCCATGGGTTCTTGGGCTGGTTGTGGAGTGCTGACGGGTTCGGATCGGCAGAGGAGCATGTTGGGAAGTGACTGGTCCTGGTGCTCTTGGATGCACGCTTGCATGCGAGTGGTGCAAGAGTATTCTCAAATACTCAAAAATATCTCAGGTTACGATTGTAACCCTTGTTCCCTGAGAAGGGAACGAGATGCTGCATCGATGATGACACTTTGGGGAATGAGATGCCTACTATGCCATATTGACAAATGCCTGTCCTGGTGTGAAACTGTACAGGCACAACTCAGGACGAGATCACTCAAGACCCTGGCATAGCCAGCAGGTCCAGGCTATAAAACCTTACAACAAAGGTTACAAAGGCTTACACACAAACTTTAAGTGTGGATGGGGGAAGACCAGCAGAGAGACGATCTTGAAAGAACTCCAGCACTGAAGACACTGGGTAGTTAACTGGGTCTAACTAACAACAAAAGTGGACTTTGGCTTATGGTATAAAGATTCCTTGTGGGGGGAGCTCCACAACCTCAGCTGAGAGACCTGTATCCAGGAATTGATCCCCTCAAGGGTCAGCCCTCCTCTCTCTAGAACTCATGTGAGCAGAGAAATTGGGGAAAAATGTATACAGAGAAAACCTCAGTTAAGTCTGCACTATGGTTTTCGGCCCCGCAGAGCTGGATGCATAAGGGAGAACCAGAGCCAAAAGTGGATCATCTCTTGTGACGGCAACAGATCTGGGTAGAATCTTCATCCCCCGGGCCTCAGCCCCTGCCTTGAAAGGATGTCTGCTCCCAAATTTTGGTCCCCAGGGATATACATTGCTCTGAGTGAGGGCAACTTGCCCTGGGACCACAGAAATCCTTGATGCACCAGTCTGCACAGAGGGCACAACCTCAGGCCCCACTAACAATTTATGTAGGAGACCACGTACATATTGTTGGTTCGTACTAGAAGCACAGCCATCATCTCCAGGCAATTTATGTGCATTTTACAGTTCATTAAATGTGAACAAGTTAATTATTAATTAATGCTTAACTAATGTATTATTCTGGACCCTTAAACTAAAGTGTTACTATTTATTTTTATGCAAATGTACATATGCTAGACAGACACTTTACATACTTAACCCTTAAATGCATGGCTGTTTTGCCAATCATTCTTACATATTCGGGTCTTTATCAACCCGGATCAATATCTAACACAGAGGAGTTTTATATTATCGCAACAGGTAGAGATCCTTCCGATATTAGAGTAACAATTACAGAAGAATAAAAGAAAGTATATTTTGTTACCTTTTGGAGCTTGAAAGGGCTCCATTTGAGCAGATGTTTTATGCCATCATCACTGTCCTCATCAGAGCTCATTTCCCAGTAAATTCAGCAAATAATGGGCTAGTTTTATGTTTGAGGTCACGAATATGAGCCCATTCGTGATCTCAAATGTATTCTCAAAACTATATAATTTTCAACATCTTCAAAATCAATATTTTGATCGCTAACAGCTTCACCAGATCCATCCAGTAACAGTTACAGTCATATTTGATTGCGTTCAGTACTTGCTCTGCTCTGCTCTGTATGTTTGTTTTATTATTTTGTTTTCTGTCTTGAGTCGTCACTTCAGCATTGTGTATCAGACATTGCCACCTTGTGGAATAAAGGTGAATTGTACTTTTTCCGTCATCTAAGATTCAATTATTGTTGTGCAGAAAAAATATACGTACACTCATACACACCTCGGGTCGTTAGCGACCCTATACAATTTTTACAAAAAATGAATGCAAAAATAGGCTTTTTTTTATAATTTTATGATTTTTTTCTTGTTATATTCTTTATAATAAATTGATTGAGGAATACCACGAAGGTTGATGTCCAACTTTAAAAAATGAACGAGGAGGAGGGTAGTGAATGATGTCCCGGGTCACTAAAGACCCGAGGTATGCATTTAAGGGTTAAGTGTGATGAATAGTTTACACTTGACATCAGGGTATGCAGAAAGATTTGTAAAAAACTTGAATATACATACACATCATTTTTAACAGGTAATAAAGTTCTACAAATGATGTGTAACACATTTACAAATGATAGTTTACACTTAAATGTATGCAGGAAGTTTTGCAAATGATTTATTAATTCTTTTGCACATCATCTCTAACTGGTGTTGGAGTTTGTACTGCAATGTAAGTGCTGAATGAGGAGGGTATAGAGAGGTGTCTTCTCTGGAATGGAGATAAATGGAGATTTAACTGCTGTGCACCTGCATGTGAGCTTTGGTGGCAAGTAAAACCAGTCCAAATTATACCAAGTCTGTGTTGATGTGTGAAAGGACTAAACATAACCCACTGGAAGCCCCTGACTCTAAGTCTTTTATAAATGTTTATTTACTAATGGTTTCTTCATCATTTGTTCATGATTAACCATTGTTTATTGAGATAATTGTTTTGGATTTGTTTGCCTCATTTGGACTGTTTACCCTGGTTATTGACCCTGCTGTTTTTCTATGCTGCTGATTCAATAAACACTTTGCACATGGATCCACATAAGCTCCTCATCATTACTTGTATAACAACTAATAACTTAATAACCATATACTAATGATTTGTTTGATTATTTAATTTATTATTTTTTTAACATAACTTAAAACACATTTGTAAATTGTTAGCATACCACTTATTAATCATTTATGAATGTATAGTTATGTTTTGTAAATGATTCACTTATCATTAACAAATAACTTATAATTGGCTTATAACTGATTTAACAAACATTCATAAAATGTTAGCATATCACTTGTTAATCATTTATGAATCTATAGTAATGTTTTGTAATTGTTTAGTTCATCATTAACTATATTTATAGTTAACATTATTATAAACTGTTACCATGCCAAGTCACGCACATTTTATATATACATAACATGTATAATTTAAATACCATAATAACAGGTTTAATAATGGCAGAATTAGTCTTCATTTAATCTAATAATCTTCTTTTTTTTTTTTTTTTTTTACTTTTTTTCTAAAAAAGTAACTGTGATTGATTTCAAGATTTTTTGTAAACACATGAGAAATGCTAAAAGATAAATTTATCAATGAGAGTAATAACTCACCAACTGCTGCTGATATAGATGAGATGAATAGAAGAGCAGAATATTGCATACTGAAGATATTTCAGCTTTAGTAACATGAAAAACAAACAGACAACAAAAAAATACATTAAAGACTACACAAATGAAAGAAACTCAATATTACTCCTGTATGAATCAATGCCCTGCATTTTTGGATAAAAGTTGTGTATCAGTTGGATCAACACCATACTAACCCAGATGACAAGCAATTAAATGCAGTTTAAAAGCCTCTTTCTTTTCTTCCCTTAACTCAGACTAAATTATGAAGAAAATCACCAGGATTCTACAAGCATGTAATCAATGGTTATACATTTAACTCTTTCCCCATCAGCATTTTCTAAAAAAATAAATAAAAAAACTTGGCAGACAGCACCAGCATTTTCACAAAACTTCCGTGACCCCCAGAATATTTTGTTGTATGAATATGTAAACATTCAATATATCAAAAGAAAGAACAGAGCTTCTGCTTTAAAGTGTTAGTTCACCCAAAAATGAAATTTCTGTCATTAATTACTTATGTCGTTACAAACCCATAAGACCTTTGTTCATCTTCGGAACACAAATTAAGATATTTTGATAAAATCTGAGAGCTTTCTGGCCCTCGATAGACTGCAACACAATTACCACTTTCAAGGCCCAGAAAGATAGTAAAGATATCATTAAAATAGCCCATGTGACTACAGTGGTTCAACCGTGATGTTATGAAGTGACGAGAATACTTTTTGTGCATAAAAAACAAACAAAAATAATTATTTTATTCAACAATTTCTTCTCTTCTATGCAATGTGTCAGGGCTTACTGGTTTGGAACGACATGAGGGTGAGTAATTAATGACAGAATTTTTATTTTTGGGTAAACTCACTAGGAGGCAAGGGAGGCAGTGCCTCCTCAAAAAAAAAAAACTGAAAAAAATAATCGATATTACAAAAAACAGCACAAATATTACAAAATGTGACATTAAAAAGTGTCACTTGTTTTTATAAAGTAAGTAGGTAATGATGGGAATGGGAAGACTAATTTAAAAGCAAGTAAACAACTCGGCCATTTCACCGCTTTATGTCAACGTCAAATTCAAACTTTAAATGGCCTGAAAACATTATGGCTGTGGGGGTTTTTAGTGAGCAATCAGTTTGGGGAAATTAATGGTACATCTTCATGTCTGTGACCAATGTGTACAAGCTTTATGACAGCTGAAAATAAGTTGACTATTAAAAGGAAAAGCTGAACATTAGTTCACAAATAATATATATTTAGGGGCCAAGACGCTCTCCGGCATCTTGTCGGAGAGAATGGATGAATTGGGATCTTGCTAAAGAGACCAATCTACTTCGAGTGTAACTAAAATGAGCCCGTGCACATTGGTATGCGATATTTGCATCAGCTGCGCTGTCCCACGGCACGGGTGTAAATTAGCAGCAGGTGCAAGCGCATATCAGCTTTTCACTTCGGAGCTGAGCTTTCGTTCGTCCTGAGTGTTTCTACTTAAAAGAGTGTTTCTATTTCAAGTTTGTCTGCAGAGAAGAAGTATCTTTCTTGTCAGTGTTGGCGACAGAGCACTGCAGCACGGCTGAGCCTCTCTCTGACATTTTTTTGTTTTTACTTTCGTTTTGCCGCGAGAGTAACAAAAGAGCTGTTCTCACAGCTGGTGAACGGTGCGCTGTGTGAGAGTGCGAAAAAAGCTGTTCTCACAGCTGGTAAGAGGGGTGGCTTCAAAGAGAGAGTGAGAGAGCACAGCAGGATTGCACTTTTTCCCTGCCTGTGTTGCAGCGGCCATCTCCCTACATGCTTAAGCACTGAGAAAGAGAGCAAGTTCTCTAAAATAGCAACACAGGTGAGAGTTTGCATCTCTCTAAAGATGACATTCCGCCCATGAGCTTCTGTATGCGGTCGTTTCCTGGCATCAGGTGATGGTCATGACCGCTACATCACATTTATGGATGTACATGGGTATTTATGGGTCCTACATCAGCTTTCATGGATGAGTCATGTACCCACTGCAGGAAGATGACCATCGCTGAGTTGCTGTCTAGACTCTCAAAAGTATTGGAGCCCCCTCGCCTCTGCCCCAATCTAACCCTCCAAGAGGTGCTACTTCGGGCAGTAGCTTGGGTGACCTGAGGGTTACAATGAGGTCCGGTTCTTTTGGGAACCAACCCCCTAGGCCCACTCACTCCTCTGCTTCGAAGCCAGTAGAGCTGCCTGAGGAACAGTCTGGGCCACCTTCGAAGTCTGCACCAGCTGTATCCTTCGGCGCTCTGCCAGACAATCAGATGTCGATCGCTGCATCGAAGGGTGAGCCCTCTCTCTCCGGGGATGATGATTCCGCTGTGCTGCCCCCTTCGGTTGTGGTAGCATTACCCGAGTCAGACCCAGAGATGATGGCTATGCTTTCCCAGGCTGCCGAGAGCATCGGGCTCGAGTGGAACATTCCACCATGTCCCAAGCCCTCTCGGTTGGACGATTGGTTTCTCTGGGCAGACCGCACTGGTCTTTTTCTAGAGGTGCATGAGGAGCTCACTAGGTCTTGGACAGCACCTTTTACTGCCAGAAACGGACCTAAGGTCTCCTCCACTCTCACCACCCTTGATGGCGGGGCGGTCAAGGGATACAAGTGTATCCCCATGGTTCTCCTAACTCCACTTCACGGGGGGAACCATGTCTCCCCTCTAGGGCCTGTAAGTACTTGTCAGGTCTAACCAGCAAGGCTTACAAAGAGGCCGCCTGTGCCCTGCATATGTTTACTGCAGGTCAGGCCAATGCGCTAAAGGACCTGCAAAAGGGTGATCATGATCTGGAATTTCTCCAGGAACTCTGTACTGCAACAGACCTCTTGATTCGAGCGACGAAGGTCACAGCGCAGCATCTGTGCAGCGTAGAGGAGCCATGCACGGGCAGGGCGCCCCGCCCATACAGGCCCCTGCCAAACCAGCAAGCAAGTGTAAAGGCAAGAGGCCCTGAGACGGGCGACACAGAGATAGATGGGACTGCTCTTCGGGAGATGGTGACAGCACCACTCCTTCCCCTGGAGGAGGTCTGAGTGGAAAATCTTGTCCTTTTCTTTTGGTGCTGATGTTGGTAAACACATTGTCAAAAAAGAGCAGTTTCCTTCCTCTCTGGGTCCCAAGAGGACACGGACAGCAGTGGACGATGCAGAACCAGACCACTCTCGTCCTCCATATGCATCCTCTGTCACCAGTGGGCAGCAGTGAGTGGCTCAAGGATGCAACCCAGCCTTCTCATGCACCCTCTGCCCACCTGCGGAACCAAGTAAGAGAGAGAGAGCCCCCATGGGTGGGTCCCTGCATTCCACCTCACTGCTCTACCGCGGGTATGCTTGTGGTCCCCCTTTGTTCCCGCTTGTTTAGTCTCTCTGAGCCTGGCTACCGCTCCCTAGTCTGTCTCGCTGGCTCATTTGGACCATAAGGCTCGGCTATGCTATTCAGTTCGCCTGGCGTCCCTCCAAGTTCTGGGGCATCCAGTTCACTTCAGTCAAGGCCGCTGATGCCCATGTCTTGCGAGCAGAGATCGCTGTCTTACTGGCGAAGGACGCAGTAGAGCCATTCCCTCCAGCCGATAAAGACAAAGACAGATAAAGATAAAGAGAGAGTTCTACAACCCTTACTTCACTGTACCTGCGAGTTTTGAACCAAGCCTTACTCAATCTACCGTTCAAATTGCTGATGCAGAAGCGCATTTTCGAATGCATCCATCCCCAAGATTGGTTTGCAGTGTTCGACCTGAAGGATGCGTACTTTCATGTCTCAATTCTCCCTCAACACAGGCCATTCCTACGCTTTGCGTTCAAGGGTCGGGCTGTCCCTGTCACCTTGTGTCTTCACAAAAGTTATGGAGGCAGCCCTTGTTCCCCTGAGAGAACGTAGCATTCAACATGCTCTTAAATTAAACGTTGTCAAAAGTTATCATTGAGAATAGACCTCCATGCCTGACCATCTTTCTGACCGCAGACTGCAAAATAATTGCATCTTTCAAGGCCATCGTTAAAATAGCCCATTGAACACCTTAAGATTATGAAGTGAAGAGAATAATTTTTCTGTGCAAAAAACAAAAATAACTTTATTCAACAATTTCTTCTCTCCGTCTCACTCTCTGATGCTGTTCATGTGAGCACCACGACGCATGCGTGTGATGCTGACGCAGAATCGGGCCAATAATGAGTCGATGTTCTGAGGTAGAACCTAGAAGTGCTGCACTGTGTTTACTACGTCAACAGTGTCAGAGAAGAAATTGTTGAATAAAGTCATTATTTATTTAATTTTTTTTTTTCTGCACAAAAAGTATTCTTGTCGCTTCATAACGTCCTCACTGCTTGAATCACTGTAGTCACGTGGACTATCTTAACAATGTCTTCACTGGACCTTGAATGTGGTAATAATGTTGCTGTCTATGGAGGGTCAGAAAGCTTTCAGATTTCATCAAAAATATCTTAATTTGAGTTCTGAAGATGAACGAAGGTCTTATGGTGTGCAACAACATGAGGGTGAGAAATTAATGACAGAATCTTCCTTTTTTGGTGAACTAACCCTTTAAGATACACAGCATATAAAAATTCAGTGTTTTCATATTTTGAATACCTCAACTGAATTTAGGTCATTTTTTTGTTCTTATTTTATTACTGACTGTTTACTTGTCTTTTTTTTGTAAATTTGCTTTTTGAAGCTTTAAAATAATGATTGCATTAACAAAATGGATGGACAAAAAAGTTAGATATTAAAATATCTACAGTGTACAGTATGTGGTGGTTTTCCATTGGTTTAAAATGATACTGAATATTGATCTTTTCAAGGTATTGTATTGAAGTTAGAAATTCCAGTATTGTGACAACTAATTCATGCACTTTGTCTATAATGGTGAAAGTGCTTTGTTTAAAGTAGCTATTTTTTACTTAGATCTACTTAGATTTTGATAATTCATTAAATATCGCAGACTAAAAAGTAATTTGTAATTTTAGTATTTTGAGTAGTTTTTGAGAAGAGTAATTTGTACTTTTATTTGAGTACTTTTTTGACACCAGTACTCTTACTTGTAATTGAGTATTATTTCAGCAATGTAACAGTACTTGTACTTAAGTACAAATTTTCAGTACTCTTTCCACCACTGATAGCCTTCGTGTTGAGCTGGTCTCCTCCTGTGTTCTCATCTCAACCGTTCAGAGACATGGAGAGGCCCCGGCTAAGTGTCAGCTTGCTGCGCTAATACATGCGCTTATTCTGTCCCTATGAGACAGACCCTGTTGAGTCCTCTGATCACCCTTCAACAGCCGGACGTGGTGGAGCATCTCGTGCCAGGCCTACATCTGACGTATCCTTGAGAACCAGTTCTAGGCTGGGTGTCCATATGTGTGCGACCCTGAGGGGATCCCATATGTGTATTGTCCACTGTAATCTCCTGAACTGAAGCCCCTTGTCTTTCCCTCTGCTGTGCGCATCCTCCCAAACTGGGTGAAAGCCACTCAGAGACCTCCGTATGCAGATTGCCCTACAGCCTTAATCAATATGTGTATACTCCACTAGACCTCTTGCAGGATGTGGCTTCCGCAGCGTTCCTTTCCTATGGAAGGGTACGTTTCCCAGTGTTATCAAAATTAATTGAAGTGGGCAGTGTTCATTTCTGTGCATAAGTGCTGTCCAACTACAAGTGGGCCCAGCTGTCTTACACAGGGCACTGGAAGGTGTCAGCATCTGTGGCGCTTTGGTAGGGATCCCAATTTGTCGGTTCTCTTTGATGAGACATTGAGAGTGACCGAATGAAAGGGAATGTCTCAGTTACATATGTAACTGCTGGGGTGCCAGGTTGCCAACTTCGGCTCGGCTCCTCAGCAAAAACCTGATATGCGCTTGCACCTTCTGCTAATTTATACCCATGGTGAGGGAAGAAACATCTCTGTTTCCTCCTTCATGGAACGAGGGATACATACGTAACCAAGACGTTTTCCGCACTGTTATTTTTCTTCTTGAATGGGAGTCTATGGCTGCCCTATGAATGGAATATGAGAAAATTATGAAATTTGGCACAATCATAGAAATGATAATGAATAGTGATTTGACCAATTTTGGAGTCTCTAGGACCAACTCTATAGCACCATCACCAGTTAAAATATTAACTTTTCTAAAGGTTCTAACTTTTGAACCCTTTGTTCTAGAAAAATTCAATTTAGTTCACCCAATTCCTTTCTTTATGTTGATCACATTAACCCTCTAGGGTCTGAGGATTTTTGGGGCCCTGGAGAAGTTTTGACATGCCCTGACATTTGTGCTTTTTTTCAGTTGTTCATAAACATTAATAGCAAAAGTGTCATTACACTGTATTCAGCACAAACTTGGCTACCATAATTTGTGAGCAACATGTATGTACATGTTTGTATTTTTGAAGGAATAATGTTTATGCATGGTTACTGAAAAAAACAAAAAACTTAAGTCACTGAAATAAGGCCACAAAACTAATACTATATATTATGACTTCTGGGTATTGGAGATTGTAGACTAGAATTTTTGCTTAAAATGATGTAAAAATTACCCTGCCTACTCATTCATATAAAATATACAATATATTGATTTAAATTTTGTAAGACATTTTTTGTCAAGAAAAAGTATGCGTGGAAGGGTGAATCTTCATGAATAATGCTGTGATTCACACCTTCATAATGACCTGCACAATGACCCGCATAATGAGCCCTTTCAGTCAGGTAGGTTATGTGAAAAAACCCTCTGTGAACATGCTGAAAACAGGATCATATCAGCTATTGTATCATCGTAAATATAATGTCTACTCTTGACAGAAAAACATGATTTTTGTAATCTCATGCATGCATGTATTATTGCAAATGTGAAGAAAATTTTGTATAGGCCTATTATAGTATAAATTACAGTACCAGTCAAAAGATTGGATGCATTACTATTATAATGTTTTTAAAAGAAGTCTCAAGTTTCTAACCAAATAATGGTTTTCTATTTTAATATACATTAAAATTTGACATAAACATATGAGAATCCGTCAATATTTCTCCAAATGTGCATGCTTTTAAGCTAAAAGCCCTGATGGATGTTGTTTTGTCAAAGGTAACTACTGAAACAAATATAGTAGCCTACATGAAATGCCATAGAGGTCATTTAAAATTTTAAATGACCTCTATGGCATTTCATGTAGGCTACTATATTTGTTATATTATATTGCCTTGATGTTAATGTGCAGTTGACAAACTATACATCATTAAAAAGATCCAAGACTCCAGCTTCACATTTTGACCTCTGTTTTACTCTAATAGTGACCGTATTTTGTTAGCCTATGCGTCAGGAGTTATGAATATGAAAAACAGAGTAGTTACCTTTGACAAAACAACATCCATCAGGGCTTTTAACTTAAAAGCATGCACATTTGGAGAAATATTGATGGATTCTCATATGTTTATGTCAATTTTCTATACAGAGGAGTAATATTTATTCAATATTTATTGTCATCACTATGAGCGCTGGAAACTGTGTTTTGAATTCATACTTGCAGCCGGAGGGTGCTCTGTGCACATTTAGTCCACAAATGACTGAAGAACAGGCATACCATGTGACAAATTCAGGAACTAACAGAGGCTTACAGAGATCGCTATAACCATTGCTATAACATGCAGATAGACACTTTTGAAGATAAAAAATACACGATTGCAACGATGTATACATGTATGGCCTCAGAATTTGCGTCTGAATAGCGCTCGCTCCGTGGGCGTGGCCGCATTAGCGGATAATGAGCTGACTCACGGACGTCTGACATGTCTCTCTTTTCATACAGATTACATGAACAGAGAATTTTTGTTTTCGATTTGACTTACATGATTTAAAACCTTTGACATTTCAACATTTCTTTAGACATAAGTCTCATTGTTTTGTGATTAGTATTCACTAAGTTACAGTTCATTTTCTGAGAACTATCAGATTAGATTTTGTTCAGAGAGAGACTCGCGCATCATGTTTGTTTTCTTTATTTTGCAAAAAGCATAACATTTTGTTTTTACTCTGTGTGTACACAAATAAAAGAAGATATTTCACAGATTAAAATCTTTTGCCCAATTCTTACGAAAATTAGCTCAGATCATCTTTGGACCAAGCCGATTTTTTTTATTCGACCAGGGCGGGCGAGAGCCGTGAGGGAACGGCGCGAGGCCGGTGGCGCGAGTGTTAATGAGCTTCACCTGGGAGGCGCACCGGCCTTGAGTCCCTCACGGAGGAGCTCCGGGAGCATAAAAGGAGGAGCGACTACCGTGAAGGATGAGAGAGGACCAGGCCTGGACTTTATTTTATGTTTTGTTATGTTTGTGTGGCCGGCAGGCGTCCGCGAGGGTCTGCCGGCATTACTTTCGTTTTGTTCTTTGTTTATTTTGGAATTAAACTTTGTTTGAACGTTCGCCAGTTCCCGCCTCCTTCTTCCCATATTTACTGACCTCGTTACATTGGTGCCGAAACCCGGGAGGAAGGAGGGACATGCTGTCGGAGAGCCCTCGCTGCTGAGGGGGATCGCGGTGCTGCGGAGTTCGGGAGTGAAGACCGCGAGAGGCTGCCCGAGGCGGTGGTGCTGGAGCATAGTGAAAGGTGGGACGGAGACCCGGATGCCGTGGTCCTGGGACGAGGTGGGGTGGCTGCCGTCCAGGTCAGGAGGGAGCGGAGGAGTCGCCGCCATCCGCCGTGGGCCGGAGCCTGCTGCCGTCCGCCATGAAGGGGAGGAGCAGGGGACGGGGGACTCGCTGCCGGCTGCCCTCAGCTGGAGGAGCCATCGCCGGCCGCCAGGAGGCGGTCGAGGATCGGGCCGTCCACCAAGCGTCCAGTGCCATCACATGTGGCACCGCGAGGAAAAGCCTCTCGGCAGGCTGAGGACCGAGCGGCAGTGTGTCTGGGAACCAGACCCAGAATTTTTTTTTCCTCTTTCTTTTTCCTCTCTCCCCTCTCTCGTCCTGTTGCTCCCCTTGCTTCAGTCTTCTTTCTCTCGTCTCGTCTGTCCTTACCCCCAGGTGCTGCAGCCGCCGAGACGGGCCCCGGGGGGGAGTAGAGCGCAGTCTCGGGAGTACCCCCCGGCCTGCGAGAGGCGATGGGGGTATGTGGCGACCAGGGCGGGCGAGAGCCGTGAGGGAACGGCGCGAGGCCGGTGGCGCGAGTGTTAATGAGCTTCACCTGGGAGGCGCACCGGCCTTGAGTCCCTCACGGAGGAGCTCCGGGAGCATAAAAGGAGGAGCGACTACCGTGAAGGACGAGAGAGGACCAGGCCTGGACTTTATTTTATGTTTTGTTATGTTTGTGTGGGTCTGCTGGGGTCTGTGTTACGTCCGCGAGGGTCTGCCGGCATTACTTTCGTTTTGTTCTTTGTTTATTTTGGAATTAAACTTTGTTTAAACGTTCGCCAGTTCCCGCCTCCTTCCCATATTTACTGACCTCGTTACAATTGTGTATGGAGGAAATTACATACAGATGCATCTCTATGGGCCTGTTACGTACTGAAGGGGACGGAGACACAGGTAAAGTTAATATACAATTTATTGAACAACCAGAGAATGTTGGCAGAGTGCAGGTGAGTGGAAGCAGGTTAAGTTCATGACTGACGATGATACTGGATCTCTATCTTTTCCAGGGATTGTGGAAGCAGGCAGGCATGGAGCAGACGAGACACGATGACACTGACATACCCCCTTTCCACCAGCACGAACCAGGAGCTAGTTCAGAGCTAGTGCTAGTGCCAGTGCCAGTTCGGAGTTAGTTCAACTGACGAGCCTTCTAAGAACTGGTTTGCCTTTCCACAGGCTAGAGAGCAGCACAGAGCCAGGTCTTGCGTCACTGTATACGTCACATATTTCACAGCAAAGCTAGCGCTGCAGTACCAAACACAAACACACCAAGCTTGTTTGAGATGAATCGGCTTCTCGCATAGCGATCGGCACATGACATCAAAGCTTCACAAGAACGATCCAAAAGCACAAGGAGTTGTATGCTCTACAAACGCTCCCGCGGGTCTGCGGCACCCGCCGAATCGGTCCGTGTTGCTCCGATGCATCTCGAACAAGCCTTCTATCAACAATCGCGGATGTTTCACTACTGTTGATGCTCATGGCTTTGCGAACCTACATAGGCATCCAAACACAGCTCGCCGTTATTTATATATAGACGGAGATTACTATCAAGCTGCTATTAGCTCGATTAGCTGCTATTTAAAAAATGGCGGTCACAATTTTCTTGTTGGTCAACGGTAACCCCGCCCCTAGCTCCTGATGCAAGCGGTTCTTACTTCTAGCCCAGCAATGTTTTGGTGCTACTTACGAACCACTTTTCCTGTTTCTGAACTGGTGCTTTGTGTGTCGAAAGACAAAGAACTGATTTGAAACTAGGCTCTGGCTCCGAACCAGCACTCAAACTGCCTTGGTGGAAAAGGGGTAATGGAAGACAAGGAGACACTAGGAATCACATGGAACGCTGGATACAGGTAAGTAGAAGTTAGCAGAGTCCTTGAGGTAAGCATAACAGGTAGGTATGCGTTAACGAGACCGGACAGTGACTGAATGTTCTGAAGTGTCTTATATGCTGCTGTGGTGATGAGTGTTGATGCGTGCCAGGTGTGGCTAGTTAATACTCAGGAGAGGGAGTGTGTTGTGATTGCGTGAGTGTAGAGCCTGACGTGTCTGTGACAGGACCTCTGCTGGATGTAGGTTTTTTTTTTCTTTTTTTTCAGAATTCTTCCTCTAACACCTAGATCAATATCCAGAAACAACTGGATTTTTCTTTTTCTTTTACATAAAAATGTAATATTTCATGTGCATGCTGTAGTTGAGGAATTTTGCAGTAAACAGGTAAAAAATACTTCATATTCCCCAAAACACAGCATAAACATATAGATGAGAAGTAAACAGAAAAAAAAGATATATCATTTGTATTAATAAAAAGGGTTGTTTTACCTAGTCAATATAATCATACTAATATACGTTTGAGTGTGTTGAAGATTATGTTATGATGTTACTCTGAGTTCGCTCGATGACTGGAATGAGACACTTGTTGCACACTGCAGTAATAAGCTCAATATTAGAATATCATATTAATAAAAGCTGGATGACTTGTGTTGCTAAATGACATGCAATTCATTTTAAAATATATTGTACGGTGGAGAAAATTCTGTATTACTGATACTACAAATAAAGCTCTTCCTGATTATGCTTTGTTAGCCACTTGACAGAATAGCATTGTCCGAGGCATAGTACAAACTTGTGGTAAATCAAGAAAAGAATAGATTCGAACAATAAGACTAACCATGTTGAACTATATAACAATGATTAGTTTTCTATTGAGAAAGTATCTAAACAGTTGCTCACCTGTCTAATAAAACGCATAACATATAAAAGTGTCTTTGGTGTTTCCATGATTTCTACAGAAATAAAGGGTAGATGAAATCATTGACAGGCGACGCAATGACCTTACACTGGTTAAAATAGCTGATTTCTCTGGATTTAAACATTGTTGGAAATATGTAGGATAATGTAAGTCTAACAATGTAAGTTGATAGAAATGGAGTATAGGGCGGGGCATATGTATTTGGTTTTCCCCTATAAATAGCCCAAAGTCGGGTGGTATGCGTAATTAAGTCTCTTTTCCCTTTCCTTTCAGTGTTGTGACCCTGAATAGGTAGGAGTGTGGTGTTTGAGAAGTTGTTTGAGTCTGTAAGGATAATGCTTTGCTTCTTTATTTTATTTGTGTTTATATTGTGTTAATAGCAGGGACATAAGTCCTTGGTGCAAGAGTGTTTGTGTGAGCTGTTAATGTGACTAATTTTGGAGGATTCCATGTTCAGCCTAATAGCAGAGAAGCAGCTTAAAAGTTTTTGGTATGTATCCTAGTGACAAAGATTAATTAATGATATTAAATAGAAGATCTATGACCTCTGTAAGCATCTCTTTCAATAATTTAGTTGGTGTAGGGTCTAATATACATGTTGTTGATTTTGATGATTTAACGAGTTTAGAAAATTGTTCCTCTCCTATAGCAATGAATGAATTGATTTTTTTCTCAGGGACACTACAATTTTTTCCCTTAGGGACACTATTACAATGTCTGATGCGATACTGTAGTAGATGGTTGCATGGTTATAATTTTCTCTCTAATATTATCTCTAAGAAGTTAATAAAGTCATTACTGCTGTGCTGTTTGTAAGGTCAAAAGTTGAAGCTTTATTTCTCGTTAATTTTGCCACTGTATAAAATAAATACCTAGGGTTGTGTTGGTTTTCTTTTAAGAGAGTTGAAAAATAAGCAGATCTTGCAGTTTTTAAGGCCTTTCTGTACACAAACATGCTTTTCTTCCACAAAATGAGAAAAAAAACTCTAGTTTTGTTTTCTTCCAGCTGCACTCCATTTTTCTGGATGCTCTCTTAAAGGGATAGTTCACCCAAAAATGAAAAGTTGATGTTTATCTGCTTACCCCCAGGGCATCCAAGATGTAGATGACTTTGTTTCTCAGTAGAACACAAATGATGATTTTTAACTCCAACCGTTGCAGTCTGTCAGCCATATAATGCATGTCAATGGCAACACTATCTATAAGAGTAAAAAAAAACATGCACAGACAAATCCAAATTAAACCCTGCGACTTGTGATGACACATTGATGTCCTAAGACATGAAACAATCAGTTTGTGTGAGAAACTGAACAGTATTTATATAATTTTTTTACCTCTAAAACACTATGTCCAACTGCGTTCAGCATCCAGTTAGTAAGGTCAGAAAACACGTTCTGATGACGGAAGTGATCTCTCGCGCTTATACAATGAGTGCGAGACATCACTTCCGTTGTCAGAGCACGTCCAGACCTCACTAGCCAGATGTGCAGGGCAGTTGGACATAGTAATGTTTTGGTAACACTTTAGAATAACTCACGCTATGAAGCATTAGTTAAGCATTAGTAAATAGTTAATTCATCATTTATAAAACATTAATAGACATTAGTAAGCCATTTATGAATACAGCTATAAATGCTTTGTTCTTGATTTATAAGCATATCTATAATGTGTTTAATAATTGTATTTTCATAATTTATTAATGATCAATTTATCATTTTTAAATTATGTATTACATTATTCACAAACCAGTAATTTAGGAGTTGTCAGTGGTTCATAAGATCATTTAGGAAGTGTAAGTAAATGATTAATAAAATATTTAAATGTACATTTATGCATCTTATTATTTATACATATAGTATTAGTTACTCAGTGTGTTAATAAATGCTTTATTAACATATTCCTAGTGTCAAAACTACCTCAGTACTAACTTTAAAAATTAGAGAACAGCAGTGTAGAAGATCACTGAACCTTTAAATCTCATTTATAAAAGCTTTACAAAGCATAAATAGTCCTCACTTTAGATGAGCTCACAAAAATAGTTAACTGACTACTTCTAAATGTTTTATAATTACCTGAATTAATCATGAATTGCAGTAGGAATATGTGTTAATAAAACATTTACTAACACACTAAGTAACTATTACTATGTGTCTAAATAATAAGATGTATAAATGAATGTTTAAATAGTTTATTAATCATTTACTTACACTTACTAAATGAACTACTGACAACTCCTAAATAACTGGTTTGTAAATAATGTAATACTTAATTTAGAAATAATAAATTGATTATTAGTAAAGTATGAAAATACAATTATTAAACACATTATAGATATGCTTATAAATCAAGAATAAAGCAATTATAGCTGTATTTATAAACTACTTACTAATGTATATTAATGCTTTATAAGTGATTAATTAACTATTAACTAATGCTTAACTAATGCTTCATAGTGTGCAGTTATTATAAAGTGTTACCAATGTTTTAGAGGTAAAAAATTATATAAATACTGTTCGGTTTCTTGCACAAACCGATCGTTTCGTGTCTTAGGACATCAATGTGTCATCACGAGCCGCAGGGTTTAATTTGGATTTCTCTGTGCATGTTTTTTGACTCTTATAGATAGTGTCGCTATTGACATGCAGTTTAAAAATCATCATTTTTGTTCTACCGAAGAAACAAAGTCACCTAGATCTTGGATGCCCTGGGGGTAAGCAGATAAACATCAAATTTTCATTTTTGGGTGAACTTTCCCTTTAAAGGGCCCAAAAGTTCTCGTTGTACCACAGTGTTGGACTATTTTCCTTAATCTTCTTTAATGCCAATCCCAATTTGTCTTTTTCATTATCTACATGAATATTAAAATCACCAACAGTTAGGACTTTATCTGCGGCCAGTACTAACTCTGATAGAAAATCTGCAAATTCTTTGATAAAGTGTGTATGGTGACCTGGTGGCCTGTATACAGTAGCCAGCACAAATGTCAAATGGGATTTATCACGTACAATACATAACGTTACATAAAGCACCATCACTTCAAAGGAATTATATTTGAAAAACTTCTTAGTAATACTGAAGATATTACTATAAATTACAGCAACACCCTTTGCCTTTCAGACTAGGATCGTGTTTATAACAGTAATCTTGAGGGGTGGACTCAATTTAAAGTAATGTAATCATCTGGTTTTAGCCAGGTTTCTGTCAAACACTGTACATCTAGTTTATAATCTGTGAGCATATCATTTACAATAAGTGCTTTTGAAGAAAAGGATCTAATATTCAGCAAACCAAGCTTTATCATTTGTTCATCTGTATTATATCTGTATTTTTATTTTTTGAACATGAATTAAATTTTTACCAATAAATGGGTTCAGGGAACAGACACAGTCTCTGTGTGATGATATCTAGATGAAAGAGTCTGTATGTGTTGGGATTTATCTGACTTCTGTGACGTAAGACCACTAGCAGATGGTCGGTTTAGCCAGTCTGTCTGCTTCCTGACCTGGGTCCCAGTTTGTCATGTTTCAGCCCTAGGACTATATGCCATATTACTAGAGAAAAGAGCGGCACCATCCCAGGAGGGATGGATACCATCTCTTTTCAACAGGTCAGGTCTGCCCCAAAAACATTTCCAATTGTCTATGAACCCTTTTTCTGTGGACAGCCAGCCATTGAGTGAGGACAGTCTGCTAAGTATCTCATCACTCCCGTGAACAGGCGGGCCAGAGCAAGTGTCTAGCATCGTACTTGCGAGTTCACACACCTCTTTAATATTAATTTTAGTGATCTCTGACTGATGATGTCAGGTGCTCTGGCTCCCAGAAAACATGTGACTATGGTGGCTGGTGTCTCTATTTTCACATTCCATGTAATAGAATTGCCAGTAACTAGGGCACTTTCAACAGGATTCTCAGTGGGTGCGTCACTGAGTGGGGAGAACCTGTTTGAAGTACTAAGCAGAACAAAACAGTGGTGTTTTGCCCCGCGACTATGCCGTCTCACAGTCACCCAGTTGCCCTGCTGCATGGGCTTTACAACCGAACAATGTATGAGTTTACTAAGCTAGTCTCATCCAAAACAGTATCTAGAGCCTTTGCATTCTTACTATCCTTGATCAAAGATTGGATGCATTGACTATTTCCCTGCATTTATGACATGTGAATCCCTCATTGCTGACACAGAAAGCTACGCTAAACATGTGACAGGCAGTGCAAGTAGCAATAACAGGGGAAGATGACATGACTCACCGGGTTTGTTGACTGAAAAGATGACAAGTTAACAGGCTAGCTAACCTCCGGAGCTCCTCCGTGAGAGACTCGAGGCCGGCACGCCTCGCAGGTGACGCTCATTATCATTTGCTTCATCGGCCTCACGCCGTTCCCTCACGGCTCTCGCCCGCCCTGCTCGTCACAGATAGTAAATAGAGATTCAAAACTGAGCTATATGGAGCTACAGACGCAAAATACTCAGCAGCTCTCTGTCTGTAACAACGGACAAAGGTTTGCTACATTTTGATAGGATCTTGGTGGACTAACACAAACAAACTGTCCAACGCCATCAGATAAAGATGTAATGACAACATCCAGACACCTTTTAGAGGGCAAGAAGAAGACGTCTTGTACCAAGCCTGGGAAGGACAGGACTTGTCATTGGTCCACATGCAGTTTCTGCCCTTCACCCATCTAGAGACTACTTCCTAAGGTTTGACAGAGACTGCCATAAAAATTCCTTGGGACCTTAGCAGCAATGGGTGAAACAAAAAGAGATCACAAAGATCCATCCAAATCCATTCAAAACTATGTTTGAAAACCTTAGAACTGATGCAAACTATACATCCATTTTATACTTATTCACAGAAATAAGTATTCTTACTGACAGCTATTTGTAATGCAACATCAGACACAAATTCAGCTGTTAATGTACAATTGAATTAATGCATGACAGTTCAGTGTTTTCCCCATCATGTTTAGTCTCTATTTGTATTCTGGTGGTGGTTTGGAAAGTGAGAAATGCATTGGTAAACTTTAAAGACACTGTAAAGACTTCCAACTTTGTGCTTTATGCAAATTAGTTCCACAGGGGAAAGAAGGGTGGGCAACATTGTGTGTGTGCGCCCTCTGATGCCAGCAGCCAATCACAGCACTTGAATGGAGAAGTGCCAAATTGCAATCTCCTCCTTATCGGAAAGGGATAAAGGTACCCTTTCAACAGACACTCCTCATTCTGGGTCTCAACTCTGTAAGGAGTGAGACATTATATACCGTTCTGAGCTTCCAGCCGGTGAGGAAAGAGACATTAACAAACACTACGTTCAGAGTTTCCCTCCAGCGAGTCAGTAACGACATTTGCAACAAGGTTAAGCTCAGGAGAGCAAACCTTCACTCCAAGGTACCTTCGTCTGTGTGTTCCAGATTGTTAAGGACCTTCTGCACCTACACCAGGGCCTCATCTGTGTGTTCCAGATTTTAGGACCCTTTGGTGCTCCAGGAGATCAGAATCCTGCAGAGCTTCGGGTTCAATACTGTTGAAACAGCTTCTGGCTCCTCTCCCCACTGCATTGTCACCTAGCACAACCAGCGGAAGACGTCACCGCCATCGGACTCAACCACGTGGAACGTAAATATCACTTAACCAAACCTCTTTCCAGAGACCTTGGCATTGTTGTATATTATCAGTATATAATTTCCTAATTCCCAGTAGATGTAATATAGCTGATGTTTGTTAATAACAAATAATCTCTCATTTATTTGTTTGGTGCATAAGGTTCTCCACCTTATTATTTTCAGAGAAACAGTTTATCTTTCCATAAGATGATGTAACTCTTCCATAGCCACACTCAACTTAAAGGTACAATTTGTGATATCCTTTTCCACTAGAGGTCGCTAGAAGCCTATTCAAAACAAAGGCGTAGTTTGATGACGCCAAGTTTTAGAGCGGAAACTTGGGACATGTGGTCTCCATCTCAACGGACGGTGCAAAACAATAGGGATTGGAGTCTGGAAGAACTCATGTTCGTGGATGCGATTATTAACGTTACTGTAGTATGAAGCAGAGCAGGAGCGAGTGTTGCGGGAGCTGAACGAGGAGCTGGAGCGATTGATCAACACACGCCTCACGAGCAGTGGGACTTTTATTATGACACAGTCGCCTTGTCGACAGAACCAGCGGCAAATGGCAAACATTAATTATGTTCCATAAATAAGTAACGCAATCCACCATAAAACGTGCAAAAAGTAAATAAGGAACTGCTTGAAGCAAGCTAGTGGTTTGCTGGACGCTAGACACTACTTCCGCATTTGTCCACGGCACTGTTGTCATGTGGTTTCTACCTCAGTAAAGGCGGTAACAAAGGTAACTGACGTCATTGACAGGCGACTGCACTGCCCCGTGTCACTGTTTAGAATGGGAATTCTCTCATGATTTACAAGTAGTTGAAAACATTAGAGATATTGTTTGTAATCAACTGGACAAAATATATAACACTAGCCTAGTGGTTTTTGGATATTTTACTGCAAGAATTTTACATATTGTACCTTGTATTCTATGTATCTTATGCACTTTATTCCTTTATCATTCATGGTATTTATTTAGTAGTTGTGTTAGTTATTCTTGTTTATCTTTTTGTTAATAAAATTTATTTTATAACACTTGTGTCTTCCTTGATAATACAGAAGAGGCTCTACAAGTTGGCAATCTCACCAATCTTTCAAATAAATCAGCTGACCACTTTACATTAATTTTAAATGAATGAAACCACGTTTTAAGATGCAGTGAAGAATAATTCTGGAAGAATTTACTTCAGAGGAAGAGCACTTTTTCATTTTGATCGAGGATCAACTTGATCAAGCTGATGATTGTGAATGGTAAGTTTTATTCTTAAGTTCTTTATTCTAATTGTGATATAGTGTTTGTGAACATTAAATGGCAAAAAGACCGTTCTGTGTGTCTCTGTATGAATGGCGCAGACGCCTGTTTCGTTTACTACACGCAACTTACATTAGTAGACATATTGGCTATTCCTAAACTATATTGCTATACTGAGATGAGTAAAATTGGCTAAAATACTTAATAAATACTGAAATAAAACGTGTTAGCAACATATTAAACTGCACATTAACATTTAGGCTCTATGATATAACAAATATAATACATAAAATGTATAATATGAATGTTCAGACGATTTCTTTGGGCTGTTTTGAACAGATTGTGAAGTGTTTACTGTGAAAGGGTGTTACTGTTAGGGCCATACCAATGAAGCTTTTGTTCACAATGAATAATGAAAATTCAGCTTTGCATCACAGAAATAAATTATATTTTAAAGCATATTAAAATAGAAAACCATTATTTTAAATTGTAATAATATTTCATAGTATTTCTGTTTTCTTCTGTATTTTTGATCAAATAAATGCAAGCTTGATGACTTCTTTCAAAAACATTAAAATACTAACATGTGTCCAATCTTTTGACCGGTACTGTAATTTAAAATACTATAGACCTATACAAAATGTTCTTCACATGATGTGCATTAATACGTGCATGCATAAGATCACAAAATTAATGTTTTCTGTTAAGAGTGGACATTATATTAACGTTAATACAATAGCTGACATGATTCAGTTATCAGCAAGCTCACAGATGGTTTTTTCGTTTATTTCACAGATTTCAGAATCATAGTGACCCAGATATTTGCTCACATTGGACTGCATGCACATGATACTGCGATCACTTGTTTTTTTTTTTTCTTTTTTCTCTCCAGTGCAGAAACACCAAATGCCAGGTATGTGATGTTCAATTATATCTTTGAACAGGATTTATTTCCAGGTATAACTGTGCAGTCAAAATGTGTCTGACTCTCATTTATACAGTTAACTATATTCGAAGTAAACTACAAACAAAACAAAAAAATATATAAATTTCTTTTGTCATTGCATTCTTTCTTAGTTCATTCAGTCACATTCCTGACTGAATGGCTCATTATGGACAGGGTCTTAATCTCCTCAGGTGTGAATCACAGCATTATTCATGAATATTCACATCTCTTCACATAGGACTTGCTAAACAAAAAGTGTCTTAGAAATTTCAAATCAATACATTGTTTTGTGTCTGAGTAGCAAAAACTCTAGACTAAAATATACAGCTCCCAAAAGTCTAGTGTGAAAAAATGTTTAATGTGTTTTGAGGCCTTATTTCAGTGACTTATTTTTTTTATTTTTTCAAAAACCATGCATATACATAATTCTCTCAAAAATACAAACATGTACATACTTGTTGCTCACATATTATTGTAACCTAGTTTGTGTTGAATACAGTGTAATTAGACTTTTTCAGTAATATGTTTATAAGCAACTGAAAAAAAGTTAATCCCTTAAGACATCTGACTGTGTTTACATTAATTTCACATCAAACGCATTTTGAGATGCAAGTAGGCTACATTTAAACACTTAAACTGAGTCACACACAGCCACTGGGTGAGCGCCCTTTACAAAGCACACGAGGAAATTGAAAGCAGCCTTCTGTCAGTAAGTTTCATATTTATAAAATATAAGCCCATAGCACTCCAACCAACATAAACGATGCCTTCGTAGAGCATTTGTAAGGAAAATAGGCCTACCAGCAGGCGAGAACACAAGCTGCAAGCACGTTTCTCTCACAGCACATATCCTGTGCAATGATGAACCATGCAAATGTCCGCACATGTAATTCGCTTTAGCTTTTCCGAACTGTATGAAAGATTATTTTATAGGTGTGTGTACAAGAGGAAATAGAAATTCTCAGAATCGATCCAGAATCGTTGAAGAGAGAATCGCAATGCATCGATTTATTTATTTATTAACTTGCGTTCACATGAACTGCATAAACCGCTTGCTGCTGCTGTAGACACCATAACGTAAATGCTGCTACATGTATGATTAGCAATTTACTCCTATCTCAAGTGCAAGACAGTATAACATGGCGCTTGGTTTTAGAACTTGTAAATTTGCTAGTTTAGAAATTAAAGGCTGACAAACTTAATAATGCACTGAGATAAGAAGTACTGTGAGAGTGTTCACAATCTAGCTGTGGAGATTTAGACAAACTCTGAAAGCGTGCTGCAAACTGCTTTAGTGAATGATAACCAGCAATTTCACGAGTTCACACTTACAAATAATCAGATAGAAAAATATATGCGTAGTAGTATGCGTATTTGGCGTGCTGTCCGAGGAGAGGGCTCCGTGCTCGGTATTTTGGCCCGAACCCAGATTACTCCCCCCATTCTGGTTAGTATTCTGGAAAGTAACCAGTGCAGGTGTGAGGAGACGGGGTGGTGGAGGGATGCTGTCAAACTGTCGAGGAATATGGGTGAGTCGACCGTGTCTTATTTATATATGCGTTCACTGCTGATTGGGTAGATATGTTGATTACTGATTGCTGACAGCTGGCCGAGATGACGTGATGATTAGTCAGATTATTTGAACGTTGCTCCTCCCGAATTTTGTTAATAAAACATAATTTCACGAGTTCACACTTACAAATAATCAGATAGAAAAATATATGCGTAATAGTATGCATATTTGGCGTGCTGTCCGAGGAGAGGGCTCCGAGCTCTGTATTTTGGCCCGAACCCAGATTACTCCTCCCAAAAATTGCAAACCAATGCAGGACAGCAGCCAGAACATTACTGATGACCCCCCAAAATTGCCTTGCTTAGGCTGAATGTGCTGCTAGGAGGGTTAGTAAAGGGCCGGTAGAGTTATCATCATATGGATGAAGACATTGGACAGCGCTGAGCTCCTGCGGGAGCTGAGGCAAAATCACTGCTGCGGCAGTGGAGAAATTGGCCTGAAGAACTGAGCTCCTGCGGGAGCCGAGGCGACATCACTGCTGCGGCAGTGGAGAAATTGGCTTGAAGAACTGAGCTCCTGCGGGAGCCGAGGTGATGACACTGCTGCGGCCGTGGAGGAATTGGCCTGAAGAACTGAGCTCCTGCGGGAGCCGAGATGACATCACTGCTGCGGCAGTGGAAAAATTAGCCAGAACTGAGCTCCTGCAGAAGCCGAGGCGACATCACTGCTGCGGCAGTGGAGAAATTGGCTTGAAGAACTGAGCTCCTGCGGGAGCCGAGGCGACATCACTGCTACGGCAGTGGAGAAAATAGCCAGAAGAACTGAGCTCCTGCGGGAGCCGAGGGAACATCACTGCTGCGGCAGTGGAGAGAATAGCTAGAAGAACTGAGCTCCTGTGGGAGCTGACATCACTGCTGCGGCAGTGGAGAAATTGGCCTGAAGAACTGAGCTCCTGTGGGAGCCGTGGGAACATCACTGCTGCGGCAGTGGAGGAATTTAGCCAGAACTGAGCTCCTGAGGGAGCCGACATCACTGCTGCGGCAGTGGAGAAATTGGCCTGAAGAACTGAGCTACTGCGGGAGCCGAGGCGACATCACTGCTGCGGCAGTGGAGAGAATAGCCAGAAGAACTGAGCTCCTGCAGGAGCCGAGGGAACATCACTGCTGCGGCAGTGGAGGAATTTAGCCAGAACTGAGCTCCTGAGGGAGCCGACATCACTGCTGCGGCAGTGGAGAAATTGGCCTGAAGAACTGAGCTCCTGCGGGAGCCGAGGCGACATCACTGCTGCGGCAGTGGAGAGAATAGCCAGAAGAACGGAGCTCCTGCGGGAGCCGAGGCGACATCACTGCTGCGGCAGTGGAGGAATTTAGCCAGAATTGAGCTCCTGAGGGAGCCGACATCACTGCTGCGGCAGTGGAGAAATTGGCCTAAAGAACTGAGCTCCTGCGGGAGCCGAGGCGACATCACTGCTGCGGCAGTGGAGAGAATAGCCAGAAGAACGGAGCTCCTGCGGGAGCCGAGGGAACATCACTGCTGCGGCAGTGGAGGAATTTAGCCAGAACTGAGCTCCTGAGGGAGCCGACATCACTGCTGCGGCAGTGGAGAAATTGGCCTGAAAAACTGAGCTACTGCGGGAGCCGAGGCGACATCACTGCTGCGGCAGTGGAGAAATTAGCCAGAACTGAGCTCCTGTGGGAGCCAAGGTGACATCACTGCTGCGGAAGTGGAGAAATCAGCTTGAAGAACTGAGCTCCTGCGGGAGCCGAGGCGACATCTCTGCTGCGGCAGTGGAGAGAACAGCCAGAACTGAGCTCCTGTGGGAGCCGAGGTGACATCATTGCTGCGGCAGTGGAGAAATTGGCCTGAAGAACTGAGCTACTGCGGGAGCCGAGGCGACATCACTGCTGCGGCAGTGGAGAGAATAGCCAGAAGAACTGAGCTCCTGCAGGAGCCGAGGGAACATCACTGCTGCGGCAGTGGAGGAATTTAGCCAGAACTGAGCTCCTGAGGGAGCCGACATCACTGCTGCGGCAGTGGAGAAATTGGCCTGAAGAACTGAGCTCCTGCGGGAGCCGAGGCGACATCACTGCTGCGGCAGTGGAGAAATTAGCCAGAACTGAGCTCCTGTGGGAGCCAAGGTGACATCACTGCTGCGGAAGTGGAGAAATCAGCTTGAAGAACTGAGCTCCTGCGGGAGCCGAGGCGACATCTCTGCTGCGGCAGTGGAGAGAACAGCCAGAACTGAGCTCCTGTGGGAGCCGAGGTGACATCATTGCTGCGGCAGTGGAGAAATTGGCCTGAAGAACTGAGCTACTGCGGGAGCCGAGGCGACATCACTGCTGCGGCAGTGGAGAGAACAGCCAGAACTGAGCTCCTGTGGGAGCCGAGGTGACATCATTGCTGCAGCAGTGGAGAAATCGACTTGAAGAACTGAGCTCCTGTGGGAGCCAAGGTGACATCACTGCTGCGGCAGTGGAGAGAATAGCCAGAGGAACTGAGCTCCTGCGGGAGCCGAGGCGACATCACTGCTGCGGCTGTGGAGAGAATAGCCAAAGGAATTGAGCTCCTGTGGGAACCGAGGCAACATCACTGCTGTGACAGTGGAGAGAATAGCCAGAGGAACTGAGCTCCTGTGGGAGCCGAGGCACATCACTGCTGCGGCAATGATAGAAATTTTCCGTTGTATTGGAATGATGGTATTAGTTGAGTTGGATATGGCGGCTTGCAGGTATGTGTGAGAGAACGAGCTGGAGCTAAAACTAGCTGATAGGTGTTCGTTGGGCTTTCTTTAATATGGGAGCGATTAGATTGGATGTAGTTCTTGAATGCTTCTGATGACCAGCGACCAAATGTTTGAATCTGATGCTGGGAGAGGCCTTTTTGGGTGGCTGTAGTTGCTGCTCCTATGCAGAATGGATTGTAGGGTTCTATGGGAGACAGCTTGAAGAATGTAGTTGAGAGAAGTGTCAAGGATAGTTTTAAGTAGGTGGTTTATGGAAATATCAGCTCTGAATAATAAGGTACAGGGGTTGGGTCCACATTCCAGGCAATTCTTGCCAACAGCTTGAATTTCTAAGAGGATCTGATGTTGTTGGCAACAGGGTTTGGTTCCAAGGCTGTAGCATTTGGTGGGATGGGCATCAGTGTTGTAGTAGACAGGGTTAGTTTTGCTTATAGGAAAATGCAAGTAGGAAGAAAGGCCGGGACCGAGGCCGTTAGCGGAGGCAGCCTCACGCTCGGTTTCGGCCCCTGGAGCCAGGGGAGGGATGAGGAGGTTAGAAAAGAGGGAAACTGAGAAAGGGAAATTGGGGTGTCCGGGCCTGCACCGTTAGCAGAGGCAGAGCTTGCTCTGCTAGTACAGGCATCCTCACGTTAGGAGGGAAGGCATTCACCAAGAGGGGCAGGCATTGTTGGATGGTGTGCGGCGCCGGTGAAAGCTGCAGTGTGTGGCCAAGCAGATGGAGGAGGAAAGTGGGGAATCTGGGGCACGACCCAGGCTTGCAGCTGCTGTGGCCTGACGCTTGTTCTAGCACATGAATTGAAGCTACAAGAGTGAAGATGTAAAATGAAAGACTGGCCTTGTGGAATTACTCGCATCATGAAGTTTAAGTAGCTGAGCGAAGATAGTAATTCCTGTTTAGAACAGTTTGGACTGTTTAGGAAGGTGGAAGCGAACATAAATGTCCTATTGATTCCTTATGCCTGGAAATTAACTGTATTCAAGTTAAATCCCAGAAATTCAATGGACGTGGCTGGACCCATCGCTTATCCGGGGCGATTGGAAACCTGAGCTCAGCGAAAGAGATAGATTATTAAACTTTTTACATATTTTCTCAGAAGCAGCCTGAAATCCTTTAAACCTGCATATATTCACCTCTGACACAATGGTTTGGTACTGTAAATGACAGTACTGTTTATATTATCATTGCTGTTTGATGATCATTCAACATCAAACGAAGTACAGTATGATTTGGATGATCCTTGTTCTTTAACTGTACTGGTCTGAGTCACAAGTGCCTTCATTTAGTGAAGCTCAAAAGAGACTCATTTGTAAAAGACAGAGCTTTGCATAATAAAAATGTGCACCTTGAATTTATTTAATTGTTTTCAACAATCACTAACATTTAACCATGGACATGCTGCTTGTTTAATATTGTTTATTTATATTTATTATATTTTCCATCCAGACCTGGAAATTACTCAATTCCATACTTTCCAAACTGTAATTTAATTATTTTATTCATTGGTTATCTGTCTATGGTTTGTTAAGTTACTTACAGATTTCGGCTCGTTATAAAACAGATACAGACGAAAAAGGAACGGTAAGATTTATTTAAATGCATCAAAATAACGATATGAAAAGAATTTGTCCTACCAGTCTCTGCGTCTCCAATAGTGAAGCTGTGGTTATACTTCAAAACAGAAATACATATTATGACTAAGTTTCTAAGCGATTTGTTGATGAATCGCAGGACAGTGATGACAATATGTTCTGAGTTTCAATGAATCTATACGACCGTGCGTGCAATCTTAACGTCATAGGCTACGAGCATATACAGCTGATTGAGTGTTTGAACCACAAGCGGCACGTTAATTAGAACGGCAAACTTTACAGAAACAGTTTAAAACGCGAATTCCCCCGATCAGCATTGATACAGATGTCATAATGTGGAAATTAATTCAGGGACGGAAAACGAAAAGGATTTTGACTGTGCTTTTACCGGGTTGAGCCGATAGGGAGGAAAGTCCGAGCTGGCTGGGATTGAATCTGCGCTGTGGCGCGGCTCTGGCTTGCTGAAGGCCTGCTGCGGCGGCCTGATGCTGGAACAAGGCCCATTCCTTCGCGGGAAGAGGCGGCATTGCCCGAGACTCGAGCTTGGTGCTCGACTGCCTTGTTGTCCATTTCTTTATGGCAGGAATGATAGAATGGGCAGGACTAGGAAATACACAGAAGGAGATTGCGGATGTTTCGACCGCAGTGACGAGAGTCGGCCTCGGCGTCTTGGCATGCGGGGACCCGTTTGTTTGGGCTGACGCCCCCCCCCCCAGCGGCGGCGGTGTAATTGCTCCTAGTAAGGCCAGAGGATTGTGGCAAAGATTCCTAGAGGACGAAAGAGTCTTCATCGGACACAAAGAGATTAATTTCGGACATGGTGGGAACTTAGGGCGGGTCAGATGCTGTCAAACTGTCGAGGAATATGGGTGAGTCGACCGTGTCTTATTTATATATGCTTTCACTCGTGCTGATTGGGTAGATATGTTGATTACTGATTGCTGACAGCTGGCCAAGATGACGTGATGATTAGTCAGATTATTTGAATGTTGCTCCTCCCGAATTTTGTTAAAAAAACATAATTTAAACTTGAAATTGGAATTTGCTTATGTTTTTGGTTATTCAATGGGGCTTACAGCAATTCTAAGTACTTTAGTGCAGCTGTAGCAGCAGTATGCATAGCAATTCAGATTGCATTTTAGTGAACAGCAGCAGCACACTTTGCAAAATTGTAATGTTTGCAAATAATGTTAGCAGCAACAGCAGCAGCCTAAGTAGACAATGTAGTTGCTGAAATTTCAGTGACAGCATGGATGGTAC
This sequence comes from Chanodichthys erythropterus, assembly GCF_024489055.1. NCBI lineage: Eukaryota > Metazoa > Chordata > Actinopteri > Cypriniformes > Xenocyprididae > Chanodichthys > Chanodichthys erythropterus. The sequence goes on from NW_027125670.1 coordinate 230,124, forward strand.
ATGAACTCTTCTGCCGGCCCGTAGGCGGGCCGAAAATGACGTCATAATATTTTCACTTAATTTTTCAAAATTTCTGGAGATACTATCAACCCATATATGGTACCATTTGAAAGCTTAGAATCTAATCTTTACAAAGAACATAATGATTTCTGTGTTTATGTTACACAAAGTAGTAATATAAAGCTTAAATATACAATCATGCCAAAAACGCCCCTCTCCTTGACTATGATGAAAAAATATAAATATGAATATGAATTTTACACATATTTCATAAAACAGACAAGTCATATATCACAAGAAAGCGCTCATTCTCAGAAATCCGGCTATAATAGTTTATTTTAATGTTTTAACAACATCATTTGAACGATGTTCAAAAGAATCGTGTAATAAATATGATAAATGTGGAAAAAAGAAACACAAACGTCAATTTCTACCGCAATCAATGCTTCTCTAAGATAAAATCAGCCACAAACTCTATATCATATTTTACCTTATGATGTTTTCTTTCAAATGGGCCTAGTTTCACTTTTCTGTGAGCTTATATTGGTAAATAATCCACTGTTATGTCGCTGTTGTCAGAAACACAAAATGGGCACGAATGAAGATCACGCGATCTCCACACCATCATCAAAACAGCCTGGCTTCCTTCAGTGATGACGATGATGTACATATCAGGCATGTGTTCAAAGCTAAGGATCCTATTTGTCCAGGGACATGTCAATCAAACTTCTAATCCACTCAGATGACAAGATATTGACAAATCAATGGCCACGTACACACTGCAGCTAAATTCGGTTGTCAGTTCACCTTTTAGTGCTTAATCGCGTTCTGTACACACACAGTTCAGTAAAATACAGGAGTGACAACCGCATTCTACAACTGTATTAATTCACGAAAAATACAGGTAGTGACAACCGCATTTACAGACATTCTATGCAGTGTGTATCGAACTGAACAATCACAGGGAAAGCACAAGCCTATCCAAATGCTTTATGCTTAAATCACGATTCATATCTGCTCACTTTAATAACTCCATAAACCCGTTTGCTTTATGAGACGAGCTTAAACAACAAGCCCAAAAAGCTTATAATGAGTTACCATGGCAACACAGAATGAGTGCCGTGCGCTGTGTAAAACTGGCTATACAAGCATAAACAAAACACAACGCTGTTAGTGTGTTTATTTAAATTGGTGAAAATAACGAGTGTTTTGTCACTTTAATATTACTTTGGTCACGATAACGGATACCAAACATGAGAGACGGCAGAACGTTGCTATGGTTTCCAAGCTGTCAATCATCACATTTTCGAGAGCGAGTCGTGTTCCGTACACACATGTAACGATAATTTAGGGGATTCACTCCTGCATTTAAATGCGGTTGTCACCACTGAAACTTACAGTTTTTGTATTTGGCCATTGAGGCAGACAGGCGGGATCACATCGCAGCTTTACGCCTGTTTCACACATAATCCGTCTGCATAGCGTGTGCGGTCCGTATGCAGTGCGTATGTGTTGCTGAAGCAGGAAGCGGCCATTGTGCTTTCACACAGCACACATTTGCAGTGCATAATGTTATATTCATTACGTTTATACATTGACAGTTGCTGGAGTAGTTTAGTACACGTAAACATGACACAAAGATTTGAAAACTTACTGTCGACACCAACAGCCGACGAAACTGCTTCACATGCCTTTTCCTTCGCATTCAAATCTTTGTACAATAAATTCTGCGGGTCATACAGAATTGTATGTTTTTCCACCTCATCGATGAGACGAGTGTCATCCATGTCACCTTGTTTTTGAATTAGTGTTGTCAAAAGTACCGACTTCGGTACCTAGTCGGTACTGAAATTTTAAAAACGTGACGCTTTGAGCGCTGTTGTGCGGATTCGTAAACATCTCTGATTGGCCGTTGTTTTCACGGCTCATCGGATAGGCTTCAATGATCAACGCTGTAAAAACGTTGTAAATAGTCATCAATTAATCTCTTCACTAAGCGCTTACACAGATACACACGGGGGCGTTTGAAAGCAGGCGTCTATCGCGGATCGGTCCACTGTTAGACGCCTGCTTTCAATCGCTCGCGCTCCCACTTTCAAAACGCTTTCAAATTCAAACACTCCGTGTGCTTTCAAATGCTCCCACGCGCTGATCATTGTAGCCAATCACAGGCATATCCGATGAGCGCGTCAACACAATGGCCAATCAGAGATGTTTATGAATCCGCTCAACAGCGCTCAAAGCATCACGTTTTTAAAATTTCAGTACCGATAGGTACCGAAGTTGGTACTTTTGACAACACTATTTTGAATAGGTTGGTTTAGGTCCGCCTGTCACGTCATTGCCTGCTGGGATGCGAGTTTCCCTCCGTCGATGGGGAAAAACATATCTTGATCGCATTATGCAAGTAAACACTGTTCATTTTTTTAAAAATAAAATAATTGTTTGGAAACAACTGAACTGTGAACTTGAAATGTTTCCTTTTGGCATGAATATAGCTTAATATGGCGCTAAATCTTTAAAAAAAAAAAAAAAAAAATTCTTTATGTAATGTACTAAATGTACAAAGTAGTTTAAATGTGCATAATTTCCTTTTTTTTTTCAATTTAAAATAATTGACTCGGTACGTAAACGATCGCTGCACTGCTGCAGACGCCCGCTCCTGGAACGCAATGAACGCTCTAATCCGTTAACATGGGTGCGTAAAAAAAATACACAACGCATACGCACTGCAGACGGATTATGTGTGAAACAGGCGTTAGGCCGGGTTCACACTGCACGCGTGTGCAGCGCGGCTGCGACGCGGCTACCGGAGCTGATACTGCGCCGGTTCGCTAAAGATAGGCACCTCGCCTGTTTTTGACGGACGCCGCGTCCAAGACGCGCAGCTCAAATACAAAATAAAGTCAAAATAATCACCCTGAGTAAACTCCCGCTCATATTTCACTTCACTACGATGCCAGAAACTGACGAAAAGAGATTCGAAGTTGAAAAACTTGAAATTTCTTTGTTTTTGTTGTCCATAACTGGAATATTAAGTGTAAAATTATTATTAACTTCATCTGTATAGCTACAGCAAAATAAATTATGGCATAAGAATAATCACAATTAAACCTGACAATATATAACAATTTAGCCATTAAAAACATGAAAAAATCAACGAAAACAACGTCAGACAGGCAAATCTCGTGGTCTCGCGAATCCAGCCGCTTCGCTTCTGAAATGCTTCTGGTGTAAGTTGACACCGTTCAGAAGACGGAACAAAACCATGCCGGAGCCGTAACGCAACGCACACGCGTGCAGTGTAAACGAGGGGTTACACACGCGCGCGTGCTTCAGTTCCAGTTCATGAGCTGTTTGATGGAAGATTTGCGTGTGTATTCATAGTATTCTATGATAGTATTGTTTTGACTTCTAAAATGGGATTTCACGAGTTCACACTTACAAATAATCAGATAGTAAATAGTATGCATAGTATGCGTATTTGGCGTGCTGTCCGAGGAGAGGGCTCCGAGCTCGGTATTTTGGCCCGAACCCATGTCACCTGAAAGGAGAATAAAATGTGTAAAACGCTAAACAAAATCTCATTCTTTTATGCCATTTAGCATAGTACTTGTTTTGCATCTCAGAGATAAAGATGAAAATAAAGAAAATCAATAAATAATAAAATAAAGTGCTATACCATATAATAAAAATATTATGGTGATGATTTTGGTGGTAATGCAGTCTGTAAAACCTGTTTTTGCAAAGGACAATCCAAAGGACACTTGCATATGCTAAAATATCATTTTGCCTCCCTTCAGTTACATTTCAATAACTTCTGTTTTTTTTTTTTTTTTTTCTGGTACAAGTTGTTACCCATGGGAATCAAAGAAAACAATCAGCAGGTTCCTAGAGCAAACAGAACCTGATTTACAGATTTTCAAAAACAGGATTTTGAAAAAAAAAAAAAAAAAAAAAAATCACCTATTTTTTAAGTGCTTATTACAGTATTTTAAATGCATACAACGTTATTTCTGAAGTATTACAGTCTGATTTTGAGGGGTTTTCTTTACAATGACACCAATATTTTACATTTCTCTCACTGTATGTGTGAAGGGTGAACATTTAAACTTTGGTATGTCAAATCCAGGCAGAAATCTAAAAAATGCCTCAGAGTCGAAGAGGTTAAATGAAATTAAATTCGATTTGATTACATTTTGCTTATTCAGCAAGATTTACAGCAATTCTAAGAAGGCTAATTTGCGCATCAGCAGTAGGCTATGCTTAGCAAAAATCAATTCAATCTTATGGCGCTTTTTTCCACTGCATGGTACGGCTCGGTACGGCTCACTTAAACAGTACCACCTCGGTTGAGGTTCCAAGCGTGCCGTACCAATACTTAATGTGACATGTAAACTCTGCAGATCACTGAATGGTCAGAGAGAATCGTCACTATCAGCGTCATTGGATTTGTAACACGAGACACTAAACCCGCTAGATTTAAATAGTAACAGCCACTGTATTATCATTTGTTCGCACGGCTTTTTTTAAAAGTGTAAGTATATTTTTTTCTGCACAACAATAATTGAATCTAGATGACGGAATAAGTGCAATTCACCTTTATTCCACAAGGTGGCAATGTCTGATACACAATGCTGATGTGACGACTCATTCAGACAAAAAACGAAAAAATAAGAAAAACATGAAATGGCTCAGCGATTTACTGCAGAGCAAGTACTGAACGCAATAAAATATGACTGTAACTGTTACAGGATGAATCTGGTGAAGCTGTTAGCAATCGAAATATTTACACAGCATTTACAAATTGTCTACTTAAATTTAATTCAATATTTAAATATTTAAATACATTTTTCTAATTTTAACATTTTAATTAAAATGTCCCTTAAAGGTTCTCTAAGCGATCCTGGGCGAAGTAACTTCCTGTTGATGTTCGAAGTGTTGTCAAACAAAACAGAGGCTATCTAGACCCTGCTCCTCCTCCTCCTCCTCCTCCTCCTCCTCCTCCTCCTCCTCCTCCTCCCCCTCCCCCTCCGTGTTTCCTGAAATGAACGCACATTTAAAATCATTCTTGTCGGTTATTGGCTGGAGCATGTTTATTATGATTGCACCAGTTTGTTTTTATTGCCATTTTCGGAGCTTGTGGCGACTACAGAGACTGTGTTTTTTTACAGAATGTTCAGGGGACAGGCAGCTAACGAATAGTGAGGAGATGTTTGCTGTATGTGACAAAAAATGTTTTGGCCTAAAAACGCGTGACATCACTTAGAGCAACTTTAAATATGAAACTAAACTAAACCGCCAGTAGGTGGCAGCAAGTCACTGTCTTAATGAGTGAGTGAGTCAACCGATTTGTTCAAATGACTGATTCATTCAGGAACAAAGCTCGGATTCATTCGTTCTAAACGCGGATTCAGTCAGTATAATAAAAACATTTCTGTTGCACGGGGACTCTGTTCAGCTGTTCGCCATTGGCAAAATAAAGGGGAAAAAAACAATATTAACAATACTGTGTCTAAAATGTAACTCACATTGTTCATTTAGCAATAAGTTGAAGGAACATTGCATTTGTGCTGATTTGGGGAAACGGCACTTTTGCTTGTGTGATATTGTAAAACCACTACATCTTATAATATGATATAATGACAAAAACTCGTCAGGGCAAAAAATGCCCATGATCTTGAATTTTGAGGGCATAAATCTGCATGGATAGCTACATCACACTGAATAAGACGAGTAAAGAAAATGCGGTACTTAAAATAATCACCCTTTATTTAAATATATGAACTCAGAAAATCGCTGTTAACAGGTAAATATAACATTTCCCATTCCATGACTAGTAAAATAATCACAACTTACTCTCTGGCGTAATGGCGTAATCTGCAGGGTGACACGGAGGTGGGTAAAAAGGTTGGTGGTGTTGCCACCCTTCGCGCTGACTGTAGCTAGGGCTGTGTTCCAGTTCGTTTTTTAAATGCCCTTCCCTCGCTAAGTTCCCTCAGTCTCGTTGACTCGCTGTACGTCATTGCTTACGTTGCACGAGTGCCCACTACTGGCGGAACCCTTCCAATGGGCTGAACTGGAACATCCTAAGTCCTTGATCACTTGGAATCCGCAATGGAGCTGATTTATTATTTATTTTGTCCCCTTACAAAATTGTTTAATACAGAATTCTATATGTATATAGGTGTGTTTTAAATGTAAAAAAAAAAAAATTAATATATCATAGAGTTGATTGTGGTGGGGTAAATTAAACGCGATATGCAGTGACGTCATAATCGTGTTGCATTGTGGATTATGGAGCTGCCTGAAGTGTACATATGAAGTTGGTCAAAATCGAGGGAGCGAGGGTCTGTCCATGTAAACTTCCCTCGTCCACTTCACGAAGTGGAACGCACTTCAAAATGGCAGCAGGGATTCCTCCGAGGGGAAGTGCTATGGGAAGTTTGCGAGTGCATGTCTAAAACTGGAGTGGAACGCAGCCTAGGCAAATCCGTCTTCTTCTTGTTTGACAGGTGTCAGCGTTAAGGTGCAATACTGCCACCTGAGAGCTCAACCAGGTACTGGTGCTGGAGTATTTACATGTCATGATATCATAAGCATCCTATTCATTTTAAATATTGTGGTTATCGTCAATACTGGTATATTGTCACACCCTAAATTAACACAATATCGATATTTCATGCTTTGAATATCACAGTTATCGCCAATACCGGTATATTGTGACACCCCTTATTGCCACTTATACAAAATATGTATGGTTAAACTATGTAATGTTAGTTTTATATCATTAGCAACTATTAGTTAACTTTGTTTGTTTTTTATGTTAAATGAAACGTTAACTGTGAAAATATATACTTTCATATTTATACATTTACTCTGTATTTAAGCTGCATTTAAGTCTAAATATAAAGTACAGTAGTTTAGGATTTAATCATCTGCACTCCATCTCAGAGACAAATATTGTATTTATGAAAAACTGACGTTTTGGACCTCATATATAGTCAGACATAGCCTTGAGTCCAATTTGGGGTGCTCTATGTTAAATTAATTTGCGTGTTATTCAGGAACAGGGATTGAGTTAGAGACTAATCATACATTATAATATTTTCTTTTTAACAAATTTTTATATTTCTTTTGCATGATAAGTTTTACATAATACACAACACTGTTAATCTAAATAAATTCAAAGAAAATGCGTTACCACTTTCAAATTAGATTTGATTTGTTACTTTATTGGTGGGTTTAAGGTGTAGGGACATGCCCCACTAAAACATTTTTTATATATATATTTTATATAATTTTTATTTTATTTCAGTTAGGTCTAAAGTAATTAAAATGTATTTTAGTTTAGTGTCAGTTTTTCCAATAACATAATTTATTATTTTTTATTTAAGTTCATGAAAATATATATTTTTTTAATTTAGTTTTTGTCTTCATTTTCATTTTAGTTTAAGGGTTATCTATTTTGTCTTCATCATTAGTTTCTAAAAGATCCTTATAATGGACAGAGTTTGGGAGAGTATGTGAGAGAGCGTGTATTGACCACCAAGGTTAAATCTGGACAAAGCTCAGGAAAGCTAGACAGTATGGGAAAATTGCTTTGTGTCTTTCCACTTCCTGTCTTTGTTTTTAAGTAGTTCTTTCCTGATGGACACACAAGCATCAGAAAATGATTTACTTAAAAAGTAAACTTTCATAGCAGCATAACAATTCCATTATCGTATGATGAACATAAAATATTCATCATTAGAGCTACCGAGTTTAGAACCACAATAACACCATAGAAAAAACACTCCATGCTTCATGTAATTTTACAATTCACAACCATGAAAAAAATCTTGTAGTCATTGCCATTATGCTGCCACTGCAATTATACTGTGTATAATGGTGTCAATATTATGTATAACATGAATGCTGGTTTACAAGGAAATTGTGACCAAATGAAGTTATCTTCACTGGAAATTAGGGTTGCCCCCTAATAGTCAGCTAATCACTAGTCGACTAGAAGAAAATTAGTCAATCAAAATTTTATTAGTCGGTTAGTCGCAGAAAAAAAAAAAAAAAAACACTTGTGGTGAAGTCACGCAGTCCGTGAGGGAAATATCGTTAATGGCGGGTCCTTGTGGTAATTACAACATGTTCTCCAACCGTATTGGCCTATAAAGGTCGTTTGTCACTTCCCTGAAATACGACCCATAGGAGCGTTACTAAAGTTGCACCCCTATCGACAACAGGACACTTTCATTTTAATGTATTGTTCCCTTTTATCTGCGTCAGATTTAGGGTTTCGCGTAGCTCAACTGGTAGAGCATTGCAATATATAACAGTTTGCAATCATGTGATCATGCGATCGTGGGTTCGATCCCAGAGAAAGCATGTGCTCTTAAAGTGTATATATGCACTATTAATCACTAAGGGTAGGTTTAGGGGTGGGGTTGGTGTAGTCGTTCATAAATAAAATATTTTTGCAAAATGGAAATAGGACAAATGGTGTAAAAAGTCCACACATTGCATTTAAATGAACACGCATTTTGATTGGTAAAGAAGGTCATACGTCATTTCATGATGACAGACGTAACACGACACTGTCATTATTTTTACGCCAGCTAGAGGGCGCATGACTTTAAAACATAAATATAGGTCGTAATGCTTAAAGGTACAATATGTAAAATTTTTGCAGTAAAATAGCCACTAGGCTAGTGTTATATATTTTGTCCAGCTGATTACTAACAATATCTCTAATGTTTTCAACTACTTGTAAATCATGAGAAAATTCCCATTCTAAACAGTGACAGGGGGCAGTGCAGTCGCCTGTCAATGACGTCAGTTACCCTTTGTTATTGCCTTTACTGACGTAGAAACCACAACAGTGCCGTGGACAAATGCGGAAGTAGTGTCTAGCGTCCAGCAAACCACTAGCTTGCTTCAAGCAGTTCCTTATTTACTTCTTGCACGTTTTATGGTGGATTGTGTTACTTATTTATGGAACATAATTACTGTTTACCATCTGCCGCTGGTTCTGTCGACAAGGACATCTCCCGTAAACTCATGACTGGAAAAGCGGAAGCGGCGCTGGCGACTGTGTCATAATAAAATTCCCGCTGCTCGTGAGGCGTGTGTTGATCAATCGCTCCAGCTCCTCGTTCAGCTCCCGCAACACTCGGTCCTGCTCTGCTTCATACTACAGTAACGTTACTGGAGTTCTTCCAGACTCCAATCCCTATTGTTTTGCACCGTCCGTTGAGATGGAGACCACATGTCCCAAGTTTCCGCTCTAAAACTTGGCGTCATCAAACTACGCCTTTGTTTTGAATAGGCTTCTAGCGACCTCTAGCGGAAAAAAATATCACAAATTGTACCTTTAAAAACGACCTATAGGGTTGTTTTTTTTTTTTTTTTTTTTTTTTCGAGGACAGTCTCAGTAATTACAGTATGCTGGCCAGAAAACCCAGACATTCGCCTATCATCCATCGACCTCAAATATGGCTTATCATTTGAAACATGCAAGTAATAGCAACTTTACATGGCTGCTCACTCTAACGTTAACCTATATAAATGTGCACTGTTATTAGTTGCATATCCAAGTTTGTGTGGAATGTGAAAGCTACAGTATAGCACGCTTACTGCAAGACATGGAGGTGCATGATCACTTGCATTTTTTCTGATAACAGCAGAAACAACTTAAAATATATATATATATATATATATATATATATATATATATATATATATATATATATATATATATATATTTAAGTTTTTTATGTGATTTTTGGTCATACAGATAAGAGTTCATAATACAACATTTAAAACTGGAATGGTGATGATACGCGGGGCAACTTTTTGAGCAATGTTGCTTGGGCACTTTCCCATTTGAGAATAAGCAACAAATTTCTATCTGGATACTTTAGATTGGTCGTGGGCAATTTTTTGAGATCCTCCAATCAGAATGCTAGCAGCCAATCATGTGACCTACTTGGAGCTTTCAGAAATAAATTCAAACAAGGCCTCTCAGCGGGTTTTATTTGAAATCGAGTTGTGTTGCACCACTTAATTTTAAACACAGATTAACTATGCAGAAATACCGTTAGAATGAAAGGGCTGATCAAGCAGCATAGGCTTTTCATCCTTAGTGCTACCCACCCTTAAAGTGCCTTAATGTACTAAAACAGTGATATTAAAAGATCAAATTCAGTTTAACCCTTTTTGATGATGCGTACTATACACAGACGAACAGATGAGCCCAGAATATTAACGCAATGTGTTTTCTTCATAATGGTTTTCAATGGAAAAAACACTTAATGAGAAACCTTGTGTTGCATTAATATTCTGTGTTAATTTGTTTGCCTGTACAAAGTATGCATAATCAATAATAATAATAATAATAATATATATATATATTTATATATATATTATATTATATATTTATATTTATATTATATTTATATATATATATATGGTCTTTAACACTGTCTTACTACATTAGACCTGGTACAACAAACCTGGTAAAAATGACTGGTGATAAAAAAAAAAGCCTTGTTTTGCTTGCCAGGGGGGCGTTCCCCTAAGGGCGTGACGTTACGTGAAAACTATCAATTGTGACGCAAGAGCACATCCATGTAATGCGCGAGTGCGAATCTCTCCGCTCGCACAGGATTTCTTTTTTAGAACTGTTTTCTGTGCACTCGCGAATCTCTCTGTGCTTTCACACTAAAAATTAATTCGCCCTCTGGATTAAATGCTGTCAAAAGTTATCAATCAGCAGGGATGGGCAGTATTTATGATAGATGTATTTCAAATACGTATTTCAAATACAAAATATTTTTTCGTAACTTGTATTTGATAGGGTTGATGAAAATGGCTTCGTATTTTATATCAAAATACTTTAGTATTTTGTATTTTTGTATTTTTAAAATACTGTAAAATACTTTGTAAGAAGTTTTCATGATGATATCATAAAATTGCAGCCTCTGATTGGTGCTTACTCAATAGTTTGCAGAGACTTGTTGAGATCAGAACAGAAAATTGATCCATATGGAAGAAGGTGGTCAAGAAACGTGCCGGCTGCCAGCTTTCCATCAATTTTTTGCATAAATTGCTATAATTTTTAACAGTTCATGTTAAGTTTTGGTGTTCGTTTTGGTAGCCTAGGCTAAATAGTATACCAATTTACATAATGTTGAAAACAATTATACTGAGCAGCAGCCCCTCCTATATTTATGATTAACAATCAAATGATTAATTAGTTAGAAACTAGTTGCTATGAATACAGGAGCCATCAGTTGTCCTCTTATAAATGACTTGTTTGTCATTGAGTCAGTGTTGCTGATGCAAAGTAGGCCCTTCGTTACCAGACACCAAGTAACTAAATTAGGATACAAATTAAAACAACAGAGGTTGCAACCAAAGTGCTGTACAGAAAAATTAAAACAAAATTAAAACACACACAAAAAAAGAATAAACACACTGGATCAAAAACCTTGAGGACAATCGAAAAATTCACACCCTCAGTTAAAACAAAGAATACAAATAAGTTTTTAAAGAGGACTTAAAAATAGAAACAGAAGGGGAAGATATAATATTGAGAGAGACTGTTCCAGAGTCGAGGAGTAGCCTATGTAATTTACATATAACATTGTCATTTTGCATATTACATTTCAAAATGAATATTGCTACACATAAGCTTCCATAGCCACCGAGTAAGCCCGATCACCTTTAGTTTTGTAATGTGAGTGAGGAACAGAAAGAAGAAATTGATTGGATGGGCATAAAGATCTTGGGGCATTGTACGTGAAAAGAAAATCACTGATATAATGAGGAGCAAGTCCATGTAAAGCTTAAAGCTTCAAATCAATCCAGGATTTAACCGGTAGCCAATGGAGGGAGGCAAGCACAGGAGTAATGTGTTGATGCTTTTTAGTGCCAGTCAAAAGCTTGGCCGCCGCATTTTGGACCATTTGCAGTTGATTGACAGTTGAAATAGGCAAACCCCGGTATAGAGAGTTACAGTAGTCCAACTTTGAAGTAACAGTTTCAAGGCTTTCTTAGAAAGCATCACCTTAATTTTAGCAATAGATTTTAGCTGAAAGAAACTGCTTTTTAAAATAGTGCTTATCAAAACTCATATTGGAATAAAAAAATGACACCAAGATTTTTGTCACAGTCGTGAACATTAACAGAAAGAGAACCAAGCTGACTGACTATGTCAAGTGTCTTAAATGTGTGTTAAGTTAACAAAACGTTAAGAAACGTAACATTTAAATGATCATTTTTCCTTGAACATGTTAAACATATCTTATCATTTTTGTAATACATTTTAATTTTGCAATTTATAAAATATTAAAATATTTTTAAATCATATGTTAAGGAATGTAGGAAATAGCAAATGTACATTATATTATTGAATTTGAATAATCATTTTGCACCAAACGTTGTACATTTGGTATGGAAAATGTAAACTTAAATACAGAAATGCATTGCCATTTTGCGTATTGAATTGCCATTTTGCATATTAAATTTCAAACTGAATATTGCTACCCAAATGCTTCCATATTTAACTAGGTTAGGTAACATTTATCTAGGAACCTCAAAGCAGTTATATTTTGTGCAACTTCATATTGATAATCAAGTTGATGTCATTTGTAGAGTAGGTATGGCCAAAACAATTACTTAAACCCAGTGTCACGACCGTCAGTGAGAGTGCCCGAATTAGCCACTTGAGGGCACTCCATCCTGGACTGTTTTCACCCCATTGACTACACTACCCATAACGCACTGCCGGACTCATTATCCCTTTATCACATCATTACACCCAGCTGTCATGTATTTTGTAATCAGTGTCTGTCTATTTATACCCTGTCTGTTTCTGTTCACATCCTGGAGTTTTCAGTTCACATTCCCTGGTCTGTGTTTTTTTCCTGTTCCCGTGTTTTGTTCTTGTTTTTTGATGGACTGATTTCCTGGCTTTTGACCCATGCTTGTTTGTGGACTACGATTTTGGATTACCCTAAATAAATTACCTGCAATTGGATCTGTCTCTCGTCTCCGTGTTTGCACCCGTGACAGAAAACTCCAGCATCTAAGGATCCAGCAGGATGGGGATCCACATCACTCCTCCTACCACTGTGAGGGAACGGATGGCTCGCCTGATCAATCTAACCACCCTGCGGCAACAGGGTCATCAAGTCGGTGGATTGGCACAAATGTTTTGGACCCTGGCGGCAGGGCTAGGTTACCATGATGCGTGTCTGATTGACCTTTTCAACGGTTGTCTGGATGACTCGTTGCCGTCGAGGGAGATAGATGGATTGGGTGACATGGATTTTTGGGGGTTCGTCTACTACCTCGAAGATCGGGGTAGGGGGACCTCACCCAATCTACCAGGCAGTGTACATGCTTCAGCCCATGAATCCGTTCCAGAAGTCACAGGGAAGGTAGGCACTGAGCTTCTTCTTAACCCTGGTAAAAGGAGGAGGAGAAGGAGGAAGGTTCCCTCCTTCCCCCAAGGTCCAGAGCCCGCTCCAGTCAGTGAGTCCGCTTCAGCCAGTGAGTCCACTCCAGAGCCCGCTCCAGCCAGTGAGTCCACTCCAGAGCCCGTTCCAGTCAGTGAGTCCACTCTAGTCAGTGAGTCCACTCCAGAGCCCGCTCCAGTTAGTGAGTCCACTCTAGTCAGTGAGTCCACTCCAGAGCCCGCTCCAGTCAGTGAGTCCACTCCAGAGCCCGCTCCAGTCAGTGAGTCCACTCCAGAGCCCGCTCCAGTCAGTGAGTCCACTCCAGAGCCCGCTCCAGTCAGTGAGTCCACTCCAGAGCCCGCTCCAGTCAGTGAGTCCACTCCAGAGCCCGCTCCAGTCAGTGAGTCCACTCCAGAGCCCGTTCCAGTCAGTAAGTCCACTCCAGTCAGTGAGTCCACTCCAGAGCCCGCTCCAGTCAGTGAGTCCACTCCAGAGCCTGCTCCAATCAGTGAGTCCACTCCAGAGCCCGCTCCAGTCAGTGAATCCACTCCAGAGCCCGCTCCAGTCAGTGAGTCCACTCCAGAGCCCGTTCCAGTCAGTAAGTCCACTTCAGTCAGTGAGTCCACTCCAGAGCCCGCTCCAGTCAGTGAGTCCACTCCAGAGCCCGCTCCAGTCAGTGAGTCCACTCCAGAGCCCGTTCCAGTCAGTAAGTCCACTCCAGTCAGTGAGTCCACTCCAGAGCCCGCTCCAGTCAGTGAGTCCACTCCAGAGCCTGCTCCAATCAGTGAGTCCACTCCAGAGCCCGCTCCAGTCAGTGAATCCACTCCAGAGCCCGCTCCAGTCAGTGAGTCCACTCCAGAGCCCGTTCCAGTCAGTAAGTCCACTTCAGTCAGTGAGTCCACTCCAGAGCCCGCTCCAGTCAGTGAGTCCACTCCAGAGCCCGCTCCAGTCAGTGAGTCCACTCTAGAGCCCGCTCCAGTCAGTGAGTTCACTCCAGAGTCCGCTCCAGTCAGTGAGCCCGCTCCAGCCAGTGAGTCCGCTACAGAGCCCGCTCCAGCCAGTGAGTCCGCTACAGAGCCCGCTCCAGCCAGTGAGTCCGCTACAGAGCCCGCTCCAGCTAGTGAGTCCGCTACAGAGCCCGCTCCAGCCAGTGAGTCCGCTACAGAGCCCGCTCCAGCCAGTGAGTCCGCTCCAGAGCCCGCTCCAGCCAGTGAGTCCGCTCCAGAGCCTGCTCCAGCCAGTGAGTCCGCTCCAGAGCCCGCTCCAGCCAGTGAGTCCGCTCCAGAGCCCGCTCCAGCCAGTGAGTCCGCTCCAGAGCCCGCTCCAGCCAGTGAGTCCGCTCCAGAGCCCGCTCCAGCCAGTGAGTCCGCTCCAGAGCCCGCTCCAGCCAGTGAGTCCGCTCCAGAGCCCGCTCCAGCCAGTGAGTCCGCTCCAGAGCCCGCTCCAGCCAGTGAGTCCGCTCCAAAGCCCGCTCCAGCCAGTGAGTCCGCTCCAGAGCCCGCTCCAGCCAGTGAGTCCGCTCCAGAGCCCGCTCCAGCCAGTGAGTCCACTCCAGAGCCCGCTCCAGCCAATGAGCCCGCTCTAACCAGTGAGCCTGCTCCAGAGCCCGCTCCGGTCAGTAAGTCCGCTCCAGCCAGTGAGTCCATTTTGGGTGAGCCACTGCCTCACCCTCATAAGCGGAGGAGAAGGAGGAAAGGGGCTTCCTCCGTCCTACAAGGCCTGGAGACCACTCTAGTGGCTGTTCGTGGGTTCTCCAAGCACCTTGCCCTGCCGGCGCCAACGAAGCGCCTTGCTCTGCCGGCGCCAACGAAGCGCCTTGCCCTGCCGCCGCTGCCCGAGCAGCCCGAGCCGGCTGCCGTCCCAGGGCAGCCCGAGCATGCTCCAGCTTGAGCACGTTGCCGTCCCTGAGCAGCTCCAGTCTGAACACGTTGCCGTCCCAGAGCAGTTCCAGTCCGAGCCCGCTGCCGTCCCTGAGTCCTCCGCTCTCCCTGATACGGCCACGGAGGCCGTCACCGAGCTGTCCGCTCTCCCTGATACGGCCACGGAGGCCGTCACCGAGCTGTCCGCTCTCCCTGATACGGCCACGGAGGCCGTCACCCAGCTGGCCGCTCTCCCTGATACGGCCACGGAGGCCGTCACCGAGCTGCTCGTTCTCCCTGATATGGCCACGGAGGCCGTCACCGAGCTGGCCGCTCTCCCTGATACGGCCACGGAGGCCGTCACCGGAGCTGCTCGTTCTCCCTGATACGGCCACGAAGCACCCTTGGCCAGCCCTGTCGCCGCCGTCCAAGCCTACTGCCCTGCCGCCGCCGTCCAAGCCTACTGCCCCGCTGCCGTCCAAGCCTACTGCCCCGCTGCCGTCCAAGCCTACTGCCCTGCCCCCCTCCAAACCTACTGCCCTGCCGCCGTCCAAGCCTTCTGCCCTGCCGCCACCGCCCAGATCTTCTGTCCTGCCACCGTCGTCCAGGCTTCCTGCCCTGCTGCCACTGCCCCGGCCGTTGGAACCGTTGGAACCCGCCTGGTCAGTTCCGCCAGCACCGCCCTGGCACTCAGCCAGGATTCCAGAGGTGCTGGCACCAGCCTGGTCAGTTCCTCCAGCACCACCCTGGCACCCAGCCAGGACTCTAGAACCACTGGAACCAGCCTGGTCAGTTCCTCCAGCACCTCCCTGGCTATCAGTTTGGGACCCTGGATCTGGCCCGCCATCCCTCCCCCTGATCCTCCTCCTGTCCACCTCCCTCCTGAGTTGCTGGTGTTTTTGTTTTTGTTTTTTTGTTTTTTTGTTTTCTGGTGGAGCGTCTGGTAGCCGCTCCTTTGAGGGGGGCTAATGTCACGACCGTCAGTGAGAGTGCCCGAATTAGCCACTTGAGGGCACTCCATCCTGGACTGTTTTCACCCCATTGACTACACTACCCATAACGCACTGCCGGACTCATTATCCCTTTATCACATCATTACACCCAGCTGTCATGTATTTTGTAATCAGTGTCTGTCTATTTATACCCTGTCTGTTTCTGTTCACATCCTGGAGTTTTCAGTTCACATTCCCTTGTCTGTGTTTTTTTCCTGTTCCCGTGTTTTGTTCTTGTGTTTTGATGGACTGATTTCCTGGTTTTTGACCCATGCTTGTTTGTGGACTACGATTTTGGATTACCCTAAATAAATTACCTGCAATTGGATCTGTCTCTCGTCTCCGTGTTTGCACCCGTGACACCCAGATGCCTCCAGCTCCTTAAGTCCTGCACTGATCAACCAATTATTTCCATGAATTTTGTGTTCATAAATAAGGATTTGTAAATGTGTATGTCTATATAGTTCCCTTTGAAGGGAACTCTCGCTGCGTAGTCGCTATGGGAATGCCTCTGCATGATTGCGTCATGAAGCACTTATGAAATCAGACCAGCGAGGTGACGGAACATCATACCAGGAACTATAAAGCCTACCCGAAAATCACTCTCATTCAGCTTTTGTGGCTTCAGCAAGCATTACATGTGAAATCGTTTGTCCTATTTATTGTTGTCTGTCTACCAACATTATATTATGGCGAGCAAACAGCATTTCAGTAAGTGTGTTTTTCCATGCATTTTGGGCATAGATGCACACCAGATGTGTTGTTTGTTTGGAAGTGCAGCATGCCCAGGCAGCTTTTGAGGAAGCTGCTTGCTTGTGAGCATTGTGATTTTATTCATGAGGCTGCACTCTCGTTGAGCCCTCTTTGAGGAGGGTGGCAAAATTAATTCGCAACATTAATCTAACAGAGGGTTTTTGAGTCGGGCACTGCTTTATCTCAGCCCACACCTGTTGGATTTAATGTCTCTTTTGGAGTTAGGAAGCACGCGCTGCGGTTTCTTCCACTCCAGTTGAGATAGCTGCACTGATGACATCTAGTTCTGAGGAGTTGGATGTTATAAGTGTAGAAACAAGTTAAGCTGAAGACTCGCCACTTCAGTTTTCTTGTTAGTGAGGAGTTCGTGGAGGTGTTCACTCGTGCTTGATTTTAATATCAAAATCAACCGAGAAACAAGAGCTGCAAGTCAAAGACAATTTAGATTAAATTTTTCCATCTAGGTAAGCTCAACCTCCATATCGTGGCTTACCGTTTTTTCCGACTTACACACTGAAGTGTCGGGGCGTGGAATAAGCCTTTCTCATACCATATATTTTACATCAGGTGATGTGTGGGTATGAGAAAGCACGGTTATGGTGGCTGCTGGGTGGACAGTCAAGGCTGGTTACGAACTTCTCACACAGACAGCATCAGACAGAGCGTTGCTACCCGTACTTCCCCTCCAAGAAGCTGGGAGGCGGGGCAATGCTAGCAGACGAAGTCCTCGAAAAGGCAAGACGGATCTGAGGATCGTCATTTCTGCTAAGAGCTTCGCCGGAACTGAAGCCAGACAGCGTTAACCTCTTCATACGGTGCCTGTCTGCCTTTCGGTGCCCCCACAGGGTATTGTGCTGGTCGCACAAAACACACCAGGTCCCAACCTCGAGAGGCTGGTTCCCTGAGTGCGCTGATTCAGGGCATTGTGCTGGCTGCCCAAAACACATTAGGAGCCAGTCTCGAGAGGCTGGTTCCCTAAAAAAAAAAAAAAAAAAAGCCCTCCGGAGTCAAATGGCATTCACCTCTCTTAACCCTCTGGAGTCTGAGGCTTGGCTTGGGGCTTGGAGAAGTTTTGACATGCCCTGACATTTGTGCTTTTTTCAGTTGTTCATAAACATATAAATGACAAAAGTGTCATTACACTGTATTCAGCAAGAACTAGGCTACAATAATATGTGAGGAACATGTATGTACATGTTTGTGTTTTTTAAGGAATAACATTTATGCATGGTTATTGAAAAAACAAAAAACTTAAGTCACTGAAATAAGGCCAAAAAAAGTATAGTAAATCTGTGTTCACAAGACTTTTGGGTATTGGAGGTTGTAGATTAGAGTTTTTGCTTCAAAATTATGTAAAAATTATGCTGCCTACTCGTTCATATAAAACAATATATTGATTTAGTTTTTGTAAGACACTTTTTGCCAAGAAACACAGTATGCGAGGAGGCGTGAATCACCACTGAATAATGGCCCATTCTCACCTGAGAAGACAAAAGAATTGGATAGTAATGAGCTGAAATGACTTGCATATTAATGAGGCATTTCAGTCAAGTAGGCTGTGAAAAAAACCTTCTGTAATGTCTCAAGCTCATTATGATATATGAAACATACAGAAAAATATTATTACAATATAAAGTAATGGTTTTATATTATACTTTAAAATATAATGTATTTCTGTGATGCAAAGAGTCTGAATATAGGCTTTTAGTTTAAAAGCATGCACATTTGGAAAAATATTGGATTCTCATGTGCTTATGTAAATTTTCTATACAGAGGAGTTATATTTATTTAATATTTATTTAATATTCACTGTCATTACTATGAGCGCTGGTGTTTTCAATTCATCCTTGAAGTCGGAGGGCGCTCTGTGCATTTTTAGTCCACAAATTCATCTAAAAGAAGAAGAGGCTATTCCATGAATGGAGTTTCCAATACATACTGCAGCCGGAGGGTGCTAAAGAAACAAAAACTCATCTAAAATTCATCTATAGAAGAAAAGTAAACAGGAACTAACTGCATGTCTTTTAGAGATCGCTAACCATGACTTTTCCATCCAGATAAACACTTTTCAAGACAATAAATACACGATTGAGACGATGAATGCATGTATTGCCTCTGAATTTGCGTCTGAATAGCGCTGGCTCCGTGGGTGTGGCCGCATTAGCGGATAATGAGCTGAAACACGGATTTCTGACATGGCTCTCTTTTCATACAGATTACATAAACACAGAAGGTTTGTTTTCGATTTGACTTACATGATTTAAAACCTGACATCTTAACGTTTTTTTAGACATAAGTTTAATTTTTCTGTGATTAGTATTCACTAAGTTACAGTTCATTTTCTGAGAACTATCAGATTGGACTTCGTTCAGAGGGAGAGGAGAGATCACGCGTCATGTTTTCTTTATTTTACAAAAAGCACAACATTTTGTTTTTACTTTGAGTGTATATAAATAAAAGAAGATATTCTATAGTTTCAATTGATATATTACTTGTGTCTCTATGACAAAAAATGACGGAGTATTTTAAGTCTGTTTTGCTGCAATGTGAAAAAAAACCTGCAAAACGCGCCAGCGCGTTTTCAGACCTCAGAGTGTTAACGGTGCCCGTCTGTCTTCGGTGCCCTCAGGGGGGTGCTCTGCCAATCCCGCCGCAATGCCGGGATGCACTGGTTCACTGCGTGTCACCCGAGGGTGGCGCGAGCCCTCTAGTGCAGCCAAGCCAGTTGTTCCCTGCCGGGGTTTCACTTCAGGGAACTGTGCTGGCTGCCAATAATTTACCAGAGGCCAGCCTCGAGAGGCTGGTACCCTCAGTAGATTTCCTGACAGAGTGAAGTCTGTCATTTATATCTACAATGGGTCCTGCACAGTGGTGGTCCCAAGCAGGCTCTGGTGATGGCACAAGAGGTAGGGACTCTTCTGTGAAAGGAGGCTATAGAAGGGATCCTCCTCCCAGCAGGGAGTCAGGGGTTTTTACAGCCGTTATCTCATTGTGCCAAGGAAAGATGTGGGAGTTGTGTCCGATTTTAGATCTGCATCAGCTATAGACACAAGTTAGCAATGCTGACAATAATATATATTGTTTCACAAATCAGGTCCGAGGACTGGTTTGTTATGATAGATCTAAAAGACGCATACTCTCATGTATCAATCCTTCCGCAACACATTCGGGGACGAAGCATTCCAATATCGGGTTCTTCTTTTCGGCCTAGCACTGTTACCGCGCACCTTCACCAAATGTGTAGACGCGGCTCTGATGCCCTTGCGTATGCAGGGCATCCGCATTCTAAACTACACAGAAGTTTGGTTGATTCTGACTCAGTCAGAGCAGATGGCGGTTCAACATTGAGATGTTGTTCTCGCTCACATGAGAAGGTTGGGGTTGAGACTAAACGCAAAGAAAAGTGTGCTTTCTCCAGCTCAGAGGACCACCTATCTAGGCGTGGTATGGGATTCGGTGATTATGCGTGCCCGTATATCTCCGGTTCGCATAACATCAATTCTCACTACCGTCTCAGACATAAAGCTAGGCTAGTCACTCACTGTCAAACAGTTCAGAGACTGTTAGGTCTTATGGCAGCAGCATCCAAGATGATACCTTTTGGCCTGCTGAACATGAGACCACTACAGTGGTGGCTCAAAACCAAGGGGTTCTCACAGAGGGAGAATCTTTTTCGTATGATCAGAGTCACGCGCAATGTTCCCTCTAATTTGTTTTCTCGCTGAGCAAAACTTTTCTATGTTGAGCGCACATTTTGGCCACCTGAGCAAAAACATTCTTTATATCAGACCTGTACAATGAACGTAAACACACACACACACACACACACACACACACACAAAAAGGTTTTATCATGCAACTGTAACTTTTTAATGTGTCATTTCTATTTTATTTGACCCTTGGTGTAACTTAGTGATATATTAAATCATATTTTTGAAAACAAGCAGTTCAGTCACTAAATTAAGCACATTTTAGGTTACTTGAGATTTTTTTCACATTGCTTTGCTAACAGTACCAGTCTTGACCAAGAAATTCTATTTAAAAATGATTAAAAAAATCTCCTGCAGGACAGTTCAATTCTTTATAATAATATAATATAAGCAGTTACACTGATGGTTTGGGACAACCATAATGTGTTTTTGTACACATTATGGTATGGTTTCGTAAATTATTAGCAACAGACAGTGTTAAACCATCAAAATTACATGTTTATTCCTTTATGAATTTCACAGATTTTCTACACCAGGAGGTTTCAAGATTTTTAGTGGCAAGGAGCCCTAAAGAAGCCCCTTGTGAGATAAATTTTTATTAGGCTTACATTATAATATAATAAAATATATTATAATCTTGAAGGATTTAAACTGAAATATAGTAGCTATTATATCAGATTAAATGCTTCAATTTGTTTTAATATATTATAATATGAAAACTGAAGCATTTAAACAGATCTGATAGCTAAATATTTTTTAAGAAAAGTGAACATGTTAACTCTTTTATAGTTATCTAAACATCCCTGAAACCCACAGCACCACCGCACAAAATAATCTTTTTAAACTGAGGTATATCACTGATGTATTTTGAGTTTGCACGCTTCACCTGTGGTGGATGTGTGATTGTAAATGTCTCAGAGTTTTGTTAGCATTCTGTGCCCATCATCCTTTATTTCCGCCACTTTTGATTAAAACATGACGTTTTATTTCACATTTCTTTTCGTTTCGCTTTGCTCTCATATTTAGTCCGCAAACATGACAGTATTCTTACTGCAACTGAATTGGCTCAGACCGGCTCACACGTGCTAAATCGTTCTCTTTCTATGAAACCTGTAAACTGCATTCTAACTCTATAGCGACAATAACTCTATAGCGGTTGACCAGAGCACTGCAGTTATTTCTCATTTAAAATACAATTGAATGGATTTTCCCTGATTTTCCCACACATGATTGCTGTCCTCTGCGTGGCAATTATTCTTTCTGTGCAGCCGTGGCATCAGAAGTGCGCAGCCGCTTAGAGGGAACATTGGTCAGGCGGCGATGCTTACGTGCTCCAGTCATATGCAAGCAACCTTGGTTTCTGTCCCAGGGACCTGTGATGGGGGCTCTCAGTTGTTGCATCACGCTAACGACAGATGCATCCCTCACGGGCTGGGGGGCGATCATAAGTGGTCGCTCGACTAAAGGTCAGTGGCAGGACCATCATCTTTTGTGGCACATAAAACTGCCTGGAGGTGATGGAGGTATTTCTAGCTCTGAAATATTTCCTGACAGACCTCAGGGACCATCATGTGTTAGTTCGATCAGACAACACATTGGTGGTCTCATATATATTCAGGGGGTCTGAGGTCACGCCCCTTATACAAGCTGGTGAATCAGATTCTCCTGTGGTTCCAAGGGAAACTGCTCTCCCTCAGAGCAGTTTATATCCCAGGGTACCTGAATGTGGGAGCAGACATCCTGTCGAGGCAGGGGCCGAGGCCCGGGGAATGGAAACTTCACCCCGAGGTGGTGAAGCTCTCTTATGGAGAACTATGGCTAAGCCCAAGTGGATCTGTTTGCGTCTCGAGAGATGACTCACTGTCCACTGTGGTTCTCAATGTCAAACCCAACACCTCTTGGGCTGGACGCTATAGTACAGCCAAGGCTACCGCTGTACACATTCCGCCCGATTGCGCTGCTCCTGGGAGTTCTGGAGAGAGTTTGCCAGGACGGGGCCCGTCTGCTATTAGTAGCCCCGTTCTGGCCGGCCCGAGAATGGTTCTCGGACCTAGTATCTCTCCTCGGTGGGTCTCCATGGAGATTCCGATCAGGAAGGACCTTTTCTCTCAGGTGGGCAGTCTATTACTGCACCCCCAGCCCGGAGTTATGGAATCTGTGGCCGTGGACTCTGAGGGGTCACAGCTCATAGATTCTCCAATCCAGAGCTCCCTCCACGAGTAAACTCTATGCCTTGAAGTGGAGATTTTTCACTTCTTGGTGTGAAAATCACCAGTGGGATCCAAACTGCCCGATTAGCGCAGTACTGGAGTTCCTGCATGAAAGATTTTCTTCAGGGTTATCCCCCTCCACGCTAAAGGTGTACGTGGTGGCCTTAGCTGCTTACCACGCTCCTTTCAGTGGGGTATCTTTGGGGAGACACCCACTTATCACTCGTTTCCTCCGTGGCACTTTGAGGCTTAGAACTGCAGTTGGCACGCGAGTACGGCCTGGGTTTTTGGCCATTGTGTTTCAAGGCCTTTCTATGGCCCCCTTTGAGCCTATCAAAGAGATTCCAGATAATTTCTCACACTTATGCAGTGTTCCTCCTTGCTATTACGTCTCTCAAATGAATTGGAGACATTCAACCCCTGTCAGCATCTACATCGTGCCTCAAATTTGCGTAGGTCCTCACTAATACTGTGAGACCTATTGTACTGCAGGCCTTCTGTCCTCCTAGATAATGACGTTGGACCAAGAAAAGCTTATCTGCTCTGGCCAGTTTGAGCACTGGATGCTTATTACCACAGAGCTATGCTATGTGGACTAAGTTTAAGCAAATCTTTGTATGTTTGGGTCATACAAGTGTAGCCTGTATCCAAGCAGAGAACGAGCAAGTGGGTGGTTGAGGCCATCTCACTGGCTTATGAGTCGGCTGGTCAGCCTTCAACTTTGGCTGTTAGCCCATTCTATGAGGAATATGGCAAAATGTCGGTGATGTGGCAGGCTGGTCCTCACCGCTCACATTCTTGGGGTTTAAGAACTAGACCTCGGCTCCACTTCAGGGGCACAGGTGTTACTGTGAGTTGTGCGCCTTGGCTTCACATGAACGGTCACTTGCTCATATGGCGACGTTGGTATTGTCGTTCCCATAGTGACTATGCAGTGCGAGTTCCCTTAAAAGGGAATGTCTCGGTTATGTATATAACCTTAGTTCCCTGAATAGGGAAAGAGATGCTGCATCGCCTTGTCATATTCCCGGCATGCCCGCAAGTGCCTTGCTTCAGGATTCAGAGCTGAATGAGAGTGTTTTCAGGTAGGCTTTATAGTTCCTGGTCAGTGACGTCACCCGCCTATGACGGTCTGATTTCATAAGTGCTTCATGACGCAATCACGCAGAGGCGTTCCCATAGCGACTACGCAGCATCTTTTTCCCTGTTCAGGGAACTAAGGTTATATACATAACCGAGACGTTGTTCATACATGCATTTTGTACTTTTAAGATGTTGTCAATATGTCAATGTTGTCTATGCAAATGTAAGTAAAAGTACATGTAGTAGAACCAGGCTTTATGTAAAATACATTTAAATACTCATGACATGAGGTCATCTTGATGCAACAGAACTTTATTTCTTATAGAAGTACATTTACCCTGACACTAACTATTTTTGGTTTTAATAAAACCCTAGGTTACACTTTATTTTAAGGAGTCCGTGTTAGAGTGTAATTATACATTTAAGTACTGAGTAATAATAATTAACTATATGTAGGATTAGAGTTAGGATGGTTAAAGGTTAATTGCAAGTAATTATGCATAATATAAAGTTATTACTACAGTTAATATGTGTAATACGTGTAACAATGACACTGTAAAATATAGTGTTACCAAATCCTATTTTCCAAATTATCATGTGTATTTAGTTTCACAAGTTTGTTTCCTCATAAAATCTTTAAGCTAATAAGGTTAAGCGTATTTGGCTTGCTGTCCGCTGTGGAGGGGCTCGAGGAAGCAGCTTCAACTCGACTACTAGTGCATGGAAGAGGAGTACAATAGATGAGATGCTTAATTTATGTGGTGGAGTTGGAGAGGTGGAGGGATATCGAAACAACTGATGCCAGAGCAGGGTGAGTAGCTGCTTATATGCTCTGGATGTAGTTGAAAGATTAGGGTTCCCTCCTCTTGAGATTATGTTTGAGTTTCACTAATTGAAAGATTAGATGGGTTCACTCCTCCCGAAATTACGTTGTGAACTTCACTTGTACAAATGCTTACACTTCTATACTAAAAAAAATGTATTAGCATATTTTAAATGGTTTAGCAGCTGATAGGAACATAAAGGTTAGCATATGGACATTTTAGCTGCCTACTCATCTTCATGGCAACAGCAGGAACTTCCAGGATCACATCATGTGTGGTAAGTAGTGTAATGAGCTCCTACTGTTGTGATTCCCCTCTGTAATTCCACCTTAAATCTCATGCACTCATCAGCCACAATTTATAGAACAATCCCACAACCATAGTGAGAAAAGATTCTCTTCAGTATGATTACATGGCAGAAGTATTGCAAATAGTACATGCAAATATTTCCTTTGCTTAGTTGGGGACACTTGATGTCCAACAATGTTTTTGATCTGCCTACATTGACACCATTAAATACAAACTAAACTGAACTGGACAATGACCTTGGCTCTTTTCTCCAGAGCTGCTGTATAGATAAATGAACTTAATTAATAACTAATTATTTTTACAATGGAATGAATCAATACTGAACTTACTTATTCTGGACTATGACACTATTTTCTTCTAGAGCTATTTTACAGCCAAAATTATGTTCCCTCTATCACTTTAAAGTCCTCCTGTAGTCAATTATTTTATCCCTTAAAACTCATCTTTGATCACAACAAGTTAATATTTTATATTTAATATATTTATATATTACATATAAATATGTAATATACACGGATCAATGAATATGCAAATTATGCCCCGCCTCCACTCGCTCAGCCGTTTTCCTCTGAACATGCGCTATATGGATGTCGGACAAATTCGTTGCTTTTAGTTTTCAGATTTAAAAAAAACATTCAGATGAAATCCGGCAGGCGCCCATTCCTTCTCCGTACATGAAACAAATGCACATCCTTCCAGCGTATTTACTTGAACTTATCAGGTAACGTATCAGATTAGGCTAAAATTTATAATGGACTGAATAGCTCTCTCAGAACTTGACGTGTGATTCCACACTGACTGAATATGCACACGAATCACGGTCACATGCACACCCTCAAAGCAATATTGTTTTAGCTATGTTTTAATAGTAGGCTATTAAAATATTTCGAAGGACAAAAACATGAACTTTATTGGCTTTACCTCAAGTCAGCCATCACTTTACTTTGGCGCAAGCCTCTATGCGCTCACACACTTGGCACAGCCCTTGCGACGGTTCTGTCATTAATTAAAGGTGCCCTAGAATTAAAAATTGTATTAATCTTGGCATAGGTAAATAACAAGAGTTCAGTACATGGAAATGACATACAGTGAGTCTCAAACACCATTGTTTCCTCCTTCTTATATAAATCTCATTTGTTTAAAAGACCTCCGAAGAACAGGCGAATCTCAACATAATACCAACTGTTACGTAACAGTCGGGATCATTAATATGTACGCCCCGAATATTTGCATATGCCAGCTCATGTTCAAGCCATTAGACAAGGGCAGCCAGTATTAACGTCTGGATCTGTGCACAGCTGAATCATCAGACTAGATTAGCAAGCAAGAACAATAGCGAAAAATGGCAGATGGAGCAATAATAACTGACATGATCTGTGATATCGTGATATTTTTAGTGATATTTGTAAATTGCCTTTCTAAATGTTTCGTTAGCATGTTGCTAATGTATTGTTAAATGTGGTTAAAGTTAGCATCATTTATTACTATATTCCAGTGGTGTAATGTAACGAAGTAATAATACTTTGTTACAGTACTTAAGTATTTTTTGGGAGAATCTGTACTTTACTTGAGTTTTTATATTTTTGTCAACTTTCACTTTTACTCCACTACATTTCCTAAATAAATTATATACTTTTACTCCGATACATTTTCCCAAAGCATTTTCGTTACTTACTACAAAATAAAGTCGGAAGAATACAGACTGCAAGCAAGCATGTGCAAACAAGTGCTTGCACAACCGCGGTTAATTTAATTTTCCGGGTTGCGTCCATTGCTGGAGCGGCTGAGAAGTGCGCTGTCATTACGAGCATAGATTATGAGACATTACGAGAGCGGCCTCTAGAGGCGAAATAAAAACTATCACTGATGTCTCGTATGGTTTCTTTTGACACGTGATGTGAGGCTGCGCGCTGCACAGAGCGGGTCACTTGGAAACGATTTAAAACGGACAACAAAACGGTATGTTATACACTACAGCACATGTTTTCATATCACTATAAAGTAATTAGTTTGTTGACTAGATGCTGCATTAGTGGAGAACAGTATGTTTGTCGTCGAGGCTGAGACCTCAAGCGGTTAAAACAATGTGACAAAAAAAAAACAACAACTGTATGCCACGATTGTTACCATTCATTTGCATTAGTTTATAACTATTTGTTCGCTGTTATGCATTCATTATCCGGCGAAGTTGCATATTTAAACTGTATTCTCATACAGCGACAGAAGCTTAACAAATCAGAAATGTAGCCTATTCAATTTCAGTTTTTATCAGCACTGTAACACATATTTTGATTAGATAATCATCAATTTTTCTAAAATAGAGCCAAATAATGTGTGAAAGTACACATATAATAGACCCATGCTATGCCTTTGTGTGTAAAGATGGTAATTTTTAAGCATGACTGTTTGGATTTATATGAAATAGTAACATTTTACAATAAGAGTACATTTGTAACATTAAATAAGGTTAATAAAAGTATTGTTCATTTTTAATTTCATCATTTACATTGTAACATTTTAAAGTTGTCTCTTGCATTAGTTATGATGCACTATAAATTAACATGAACAAATCATCAATGTATAATTAATATATTAGTATTTTTTATGTATAAAAATTACAATAAACCTTTAGCCAATTTAAAGAAACAAAATGTAAGAGAGTTAAAACTGAACACAATCTTGCTGCTCATACTGTGTATAGAACAATTTTTAATATTTTTTTGCTCCTTTTGTATTTTACATTTACTTGTACTTTTACTTTCAATACTTAAGTACATTTAATATAAAAAAAAATACTTTTCATACTTAAGTACTAAAAATATCACATACTTTAAACTTTTACTCAAGTAACATTCTGAACAGCAACTTTAACTTCTACCAAAGTCATTTTCTGGCAAGATATCTATACTTTTACTCAAGTATGGTTTTCGAGTACTTTATACACCACTGCTATATTCACAGAGACAAGACTGTCATTATTTTCATTTTTTAAACACTTGCAGTCTGTATAATTCATAAACACAACTTCATTCTTTATAAATCTCTCCAACAGTGTTTAATTAGCTTTAGCCACGGAGCACCATCAAACTCATTCAGAATCAAATGTAAACATCCAAATAAACACTGTACTTACGCGATTAGACATGCTGCATGACGAACACTTTGTTAAGATCCATTTTGAGGGTTATATTAGCTGTGTGAACTTTGTTTATGCTGGTTAAGGCAAGCGCGAGCTCCAGAGGCGAGGAGCACAAGATTTAAAGGGGCCGCGCAAGGAATCGGTGCATATATAATTATGGCTCAAAATAGGCAGTTAAAAAAATTAATACAAAAAAATATATGGGGTATTTTGAGCTGAAACTTCACAGACACATTCAGGGGACACCTTAGACTTATATTACATCTTTTAAAAAGACGTTCTACGGCTGTCACAGACACGCCAGGCTCCACCTCACCACAGTACCCACGCACCCAATCACCAGCATACTAATCACCGCCACCTGCATCTCATTCACTCTGCAATCACCAGCACTACAAAACCACCACACTCACACACACTCACTGTCCGGTCTCGTTTGCACTACTACATGTTAATGCTTCATCACCTGCTCCTTCACCGCTCCTTCACCTGCATTCACCGCCAGTCCCATGTTAATGCTTACCTTAAGGACTCCCCATCGATATACTTACCTACTCCAGCGATCTCCTTCATCTCCTGGTCCCTTCGTGTGCTTACCCTTCTGTGTGTGTGAGTGTCTCCAACGTCTCCCTCCATCTCATCTCAGCTCCTGGATCTACAAACCAAACAAGGACAGTATCACTTTATATTCATCTCTCAAGAACCTGATAACAGCCATATTCACTCTGTGTTCCACGCATTGTTCAATAAAGCTCACCTGGATTGCTTTTATCTCTGCCTCCGTGTCTATATCATAACAGAAGACCGGACCATAACAACTTAACGGCATGAGCACCAACGATCCATTCCAGGAGCTCGTGGACGTGCTGCATCGAGCACTCACACCACAGCCCTCTACATCGTCACCCCTCAACACGGCTGTCTCCGCACCCACCAGCACCGCTCCTTCACCTGCATTCACCGCCAGTCCCATGGCCAAAACGGCGCCCTACTCTGGATCAGCGGAGGAATGCAGCGGATTCCTTCTCCAATGTGAACTGGTCCTGGAGATGCAGCCGCACCTCTACACCACAGACACTGCTAAGATAGCGTTCATTATTTCACAACTGCAAGGGAAGGCTCTGCAATGGGCAGATTCGCTATGGACCCAGAAAGGCCCAGTCGTCCAATCCTATTCAGCGTTCGTCTCCCACTTCCGGGAAGTATTTGGGAAGCCTCTGACGGATTCCTCGACTGGTGAGAAACTTTATAATCTAAAGCAAAGAAACCTCTCTGTTAACGAATATGCCTTGCAGTTTCGAACGCTAGCCGCCACCAGCGGATGGAACGAGCAAGCCCTCATCACCACGTTCCGTCAGGGGCTGGAACCCTCCCTGCGGCTGCATCTCGCTGCATACGAGGACTCCATGGGATTAGAACGCTTCATCCAACTCGCCATCCGCGTGGGGTCCCGTATGCAGTCGTGTATTCAGGAACACCAGGGCCAGTCATCCACCACCAACCTCCTCCGTCGGTCCGAACCCGTCAGCTCCCCAGAACCAGCCACAGAACCCATGCAAATTGATCATTCTCGTCTCACCCCTAACGAAAGACAAAGAAGGCTGGCCCTGAATCTCTGTCTCTATTGTGGGACTATGGGGCATAATCTCTCCACATGACCAATACGTCCTCCTCGACCCGTGGTGA
Source organism: Chanodichthys erythropterus (assembly GCF_024489055.1). Taxonomy (NCBI): domain Eukaryota; kingdom Metazoa; phylum Chordata; class Actinopteri; order Cypriniformes; family Xenocyprididae; genus Chanodichthys; species Chanodichthys erythropterus. The sequence continues at coordinate 260,143 of NW_027125670.1, forward strand.
GTGCAATATTTCCCTCCATTCAGAAAATGAAACCACTTACTACAACTGTAACCCTTACTGCTGCTAACATCTCTGTTCCAGTGGTGGCGCTCCTTGATTCAGGGTCAGCCGGAAACTTCTCAGGCACCCTCTGTAGACAACTCAACCTCAAGATCTCTCCTTCCCCGACGAGCTATCAAATCCACTCCATCACGGGCAAACCCCTAAGCCGCAAACACATCTGTCATTGCGTGGGTCCACTTCAACTCAGCATCGGAATCTTGCACACTGAACACATCCATTTGCTGGTTCTGGAGGAATCCACCGCTGACGTGGTTCTAGGGCGCCCGTGGCTGGAACAACACAACCCCAACATCTCCTGGCGCACGGGCGAAGTCCTGAAGTGGGGCGATCACTGCTTCCCAGACTGCTTCCCAGCGCTTCCTGTTCCGAAATCTCCACTCTCCAAGCCTCTTCTCGTGAACGCCACGTCCATCGAGAGCCCTGTTGAGAAGCGCTCCGTGGATGTCCCCCCGGACTACGCCCCCTTCAGTGACGTTTTCTGCCCGCAACGCGCCTCCAAGCTTCCTCCACACCGGCCATGGGACTGCGCCATCGATCTGCTGCCGGGTGAACCAGTGCCCAGGGGACGCATATACCCCCTGTCCATACCGGAGGAGAAGGCCATGGAGGAATACATCAAAGAGGCACTCGAACAAGGTTACATCCGCCCGTCTACTTCCCCTGCTGCTTCAAGCTTTTTCTCCGTGGCAAAGAAGGACGGAGGCTTGAGGCCCTGCATCGATTACCGTGCCCTCAACAAGATCACCATAAAATTCCGCTATCCACTTCCCCTCGTCCCAGCGGCCCTGGAACATCTCCGCGGTGCCACTGTGTTCACCAAGTTGGACCTCCGCAGCGCGTACAACCTCATCCGGATACGTGAGGGGGACGAGTGGAAGACCGCCTTTGTCACGCCCACAGGACACTACGAATACCTCGTGATGACGTATGGCCTGGTCAACGCCCCCTCCGTATTCCAGGATTTCATCCACGAGGTGCTCCGGGAGTTTCTCCATAAGTCCGTTCTGGTTTATATAGATGACATCCTCATCTACTCCCGGAGCTTGGCCGAACATCGCCACCACGTTGCGGAGGTCCTCCAGCGCTTACGGCAGTTCCATCTCTTCCTCAAGGCTGAAAAATGCTCGTTTCATCAACCCTCCGTCCAGTTCCTGGAGTACGTGATTGATCACAGTGGCATCCGGATGGACGAGGGGAAGGTCTCCGCCATACAGTCCTGGCCCACTCCTACTACTATCAAAGAACTCCAAAGATTCCTAGGCTTCTCCAACTTCTACCGCCGGTTTATCAAGAATTACAGCACTATCGTCAGTCCACTCACCAACCTACTCCGTCACCAGCCCAAGTCTCTGTCCTGGTCTCCACTAGCCACCAATGCCTTTGAGACCCTGAAGAAAGCCTTCACCACCGCTCCCCTCCTCGTCCACCCTAACCCGGACCTCCCGTTCATAGTTGAGGTGGACGCATCTACCACCAGAGTGGGAGCGGTCCTTTCACAGCAGCAGGGGACACCAAGTAGACTCCATCCATGCGCCTTCTTCTCCCGCAAGCTCAACCCGGCGGAGGTCAACTATGACATCGGTGACCGCGAACTCCTGGCCGTCAAGCTTGCCCTTGAGGAGTGGAGGCATTGGTTGGAGGGAGCTACTCACCCGTTTCAAGTTCTCACTGATCACAAAAACCTCGAATATCTGAAGGCTGCTAAGAGACTCAACCCTCGCCAAGCTCGCTGGGCTATGTTCTTCTCTAGATTCAACTTCTCCATCTCCTACCGTCCTGGTTCTAAGAATACTAAAGCTGACGCCCTATCTCGCCTCTATGCTCCTGAGGAAAAGCCCGAAGAGCCTGATACTATTCTGCCGGAGTCCATCTTCGTGAGTCCCATCCAGTGGTCCGAGGAAACCATTCCCTCTGCCAATGCCTCCACACGCACTCCGCCGGGTTGCCCCCAAGGCTTGCAATACATCACACGGGCACGTCGCACTCCACTCCAGCACAGCATCCACTCTTCACTTGGCACTGGTCACCCGGGGGTCAAGGAGACCCTCTCGTTGCTCAAACAACGCTTCTGGTGGCCCAACATGGCCAACGACGTCAGGAGGTACGTGCAGGGATGCAGGGAGTGCGCCATCTCCAAGAGCCCACGCCATCTTCCCACCGGCAAGCTCTTTCCTCTGCCCGTTCCTGAGAGACCCTGGTCACACCTGGGAGTGGACTTCGTCACCGATCTCCCCGAGTCTGACGATCACACATGCATCCTGGTGGTAGTGGACCGCTTCTCAAAGTCCTGCCTATTGATACCCCTGGAGGGTCTACCTACCGCCATGGCCACTGCAGAACTAATGCTTAATCATGTCTTTCGCTATTATGGATTACCTGAAGACATCGTCTCCGACAGAGGACCCCAGTTTGTCTCCCACGTCTGGAAAGCCTTCTTCTCCCTCCTGGGTGTGACCGTCAGCCTATCGTCTGGATACCATCCTCAGTCGAACGGGCAGACGGAACGGAAGATCCAGGAGATCGGCCGCTTCCTGCGTACCTTCTGTCACGGCCACCAGAACTCCTGGAACCAGTACCTGGGTTGGGCCAAGTACTACCAACCCCTGATGTTCCCCTGGGACGGGGAACCCTCCGACGTTCCGGCAGTCGACTACTGGTTCCGGGAGAGCGAGAGGGTGTGGGACTCAGCTCACCACCAGCTGCAGAGGGCCCTGCGCAGACGCAAGATGGCAGCCGACCTTCGACGCTCCGAGGCTCCTGTCTACCAGCCGGGGCAGAAGGTCTGGCTGTCCACCAGGGACATCAGGATGCGTCTGCCCTGCAAGAAGCTGAGTCCCCGCTTCATTGGCCCATTCACCATCCTTCGGCAGATCAACCCCGTCACCTATCGTCTCCAACTCCCGGCACAGTATAGCAGAATTCACCCCACATTTCACGTGTCTCTACTCAAACCTTACCACCCTTCTGTTGTTCCCTCCACAGAGCCTGACGTGGCAGCCGCCGAGCCCCCCCTTCCACTTCTCCTAGAGGACGGCACAGCCTACGTGGTCCACGAGATCCTGGATTCCCGGCGCCGTGGTGGTAAACTCGAGTACCTCGTGGACTGGGAGGACTATGGTCCCGAAGAACGCTCATGGGTTCCCAGGAATGATATCCTTGATCCTCTTCTGTTACAGAACTTCCATACCAACCATCCAGACAGACCTGCCCCGCGACCCAGGGGAAGACCACCACGACGTCGGGGTCCGCAGCCCTCAGGAGCGGGCCGTGGGAGGGGGGGTACTGTCACAGACACGCCAGGCTCCACCTCACCACAGTACCCACGCACCCAATCACCAGCATACTAATCACCGCCACCTGCATCTCATTCACTCTGCAATCACCAGCACTACAAAACCACCACACTCACACACACTCACTGTCCGGTCTCGTTTGCACTACTACATGTTAATGCTTACCTTAAGGACTCCCCATCGATATACTTACCTACTCCAGCGATCTCCTTCATCTCCTTCGTCTCCTGGTCCCTTCGTGTGCTTACCCTTCTGTGTGTGTGAGTGTCTCCAACGTCTCCCTCCATCTCATCTCAGCTCCTGGATCTACAAACCAAACAAGGACAGTATCACTTTATATTCATCTCTCAAGAACCTGATAACAGCCATATTCACTCTGTGTTCCACGCATTGTTCAATAAAGCTCACCTGGATTGCTTTTATCTCTGCCTCCGTGTCTATATCATAACAACGGCACCTTTAATATGAATTAATATGATTAGCCTTTTGCTTGACTACATTATCAAACAGGTAATAATGTGTTGCTAATGTTACACACACCATTCCCATTCTTCATCTGAGAGTCAGACAGCTGCCTTCTAACAATCAGTGTCCTTACAAATGCTTTGAACAACTCAGAATGTCAGTGCAAAGGCTTATAGTTCATAATAACTTGTAATAGACTCGCTATATTGATAAATCTACACAATTTTTCATATCAACAGAAAATTTACCGGGATAACTTGGCTTCTTTCCTGCTTCAGAGAGATCATAGTTAATGATATGCTAAAGCCTGCCGGCACATTGTTGTGATTGGTTACAAAGTAGTCTGTGACGTCACAAACACCACCGATTTCAAACCACGGGTTTTTGTCAGTCTTTGGTTTACAGCGGTTTCAAATATAAAATACTCAGCAATGATGCTGACTTATGAATTTGCACATGGTTTGTCTTAAAGCATATTAAAAACACTACATAGACATATAAACAACATTAAAAACTTGATTTTCACCACAGGGGGTCTTTAAAGCTGCTTTGACCCAAAATGCATTGTAAAAAGCAAATATGAATAAAGGTGAATTGACTTGACTTGACTTTGGTGCTATAAGTCTACAAGAATTTATGTCTACACTCTCTCATCAACAGCATGGTTTTTGGTAAAATACTAAGCTGGCAAACAGAAGCCCCATTCATATCTAAAGCACATCAACTTGTCACTGGGGTTTCTCAGGGATCAGTTCTTGGACCTCTCCCACATCACACCTCTGTTCATCTCTGCACTGGCTGCCAGTTACAGCTTGCTTCAAGTTCAAGACAGTGATGCTAACATATAGAATAGCCAGGGGCTCTGCACCCTACAACTTCCACCCACTTTTATGAGTCTACATCCCCTCCAGAAGCCTGAGGTCGCTAAGTGAGTGACACTTCATGGAGAAGCACAAAATCACTTTCCAGAATGTTTTCGTTCACTGTTCCTTGCTGGTGGAATGATCTTCCCAGCCCTATCCGGAATGCAGAATCCCTGACAATATTCAAGAAACAGCTGAGAATTCACCTACCCTATGCTTTCATTATTCCTTAATCTCTCCCTGTTCTAGTTTCTGCTATTCTAAACAATGTCTGAAACTTTGTATTACCTGCACTTCTCGTGTTTATTGCCTGTTTATGATGAATTGCTTGTTGCATTCCTCAATTGTAAATTGCTTTGGATAAAAGCATCTGCAAAATAAATAAATGTAAATGTGAAAGAGATATTCATTGAGCAGTGTAGATAGTCATTGATTATGAGAGTTTTGTTGATAGAGCAGATCTCAAGTCACCGATAGAAGGGATTGACAGCTCCAGCAATTATGATTACTTTTTGTGCATAATTTTATTATTTTTTTTATTTTTTATTTTTTTTAAAGTACACTACATACGCATCACATGGGAGAACCACAATCTTGGCAGCTGAGGATACCTCAGCTGCTGCCTCAGTTTGAGCTTGCTGAGTCACTTGTTTGACTTACTGATGTATTAATAGCAAAATTCAATTAAATTTATTAATCTGCAACTGGTTTACAAAAAACAAAACAAAAAACAGTGCAATTAACCAAACAAATAAATAAACCTGCACTGAGACATTTTCATGAGTGAAAATAAACACGTTCCTAACATTAGGATCCAGATATTTAGTTCTAGTAGTTCTTTTTCCTGCACATATCATGTTAGTGAGCAGGGCATAAGAGGCAATGATGTAGAAGTGGCCATTGGTCTGTTTTAGTGCAGCAAGTCTAGTGCTAATATATTCATAATATTTTGGCAGCTTTTCAATAAAAGTTGTTTTTGGACTAATGAGTAAGTTTTGAGTTCTGAAACTTACAGTATATTTGCATAGTACAATGACCTCTTACATGCCAAAAGATTCAGTGAATGAAGAATTTATGACCCCTTTAAGATATTCAAATTATGACATCCTCACTGTCAGTTCTTAGCCATTTGGCTGGTAACTCACAACACACCTGCCTGCAGCTGTGGTTGTACTGTGTCATCGGATCTAATAATAAACCGGAGACCATCAAATGAGTCAGGTGCAAATGTATTTCATGTTACATTTGTGCATTAAATTATGAGGAATGTGAGATTTGAAATGTGAGATTTTTTCTCTGTGTTGTACATAAGTTGCACAAGCTATTTTTGTAATGTCTTTCAAAAAGTGTTGGGCAAAATCGTGGTAAAATTTGGTAAACATGTCCCACCTGTCCCACAGGCGAATGATACCCATGTTCTCTACTAAAGAACTATTTCAATTTATTTAGAAGTTATTATTTTAATTAAAAAAAGTATTCACAGCAAGTTTGTAATAAGAAAGCAATAATTTTATATATTATAGAAAAAATATACTATACAGTGGTGCTCAGAATTATTGGCACCCTTGGTAAATATGAACAAAGAAGCTTGTAAAAATAAATCTGCATAATCCTTTTGATCTTTTTTTTTTTTTTTATCACAAAAATCTAACTTTTCATTAAAGTAAAAGAATTGAAAATTTAGGGAAAATTTCTTTATGAAATAAATGTTCTTCTCCAAAACACGTTGGCCACAGTTATTGGCACCCTTTTATTCAATACTTTTTGCAACCTCCTTTTGCCAAGATAACAGATCTGAGTCTTTACCTATATTGCCTGATGAGTTTGGAGAACACCTGACAAGAGATCAGAGACCATTCCTTCATACAGAATCTCTCCAGATCCTTCAGATTTCCAGCATCATGTTGGTGCTTCTTCTCTTCAGTTCACTCCACTCATTTTCCTTAGGCTTCAGTCCAGGGGACTGGGATGACCATGGCAGAAGCTTCATTTTGTGCTCAGTGACACATTTTTGTGTTGGTTTTGATGTTTGTTTTGGATCATTGTCCTGATGTATGGTCCAACCATGGCCCATTATGGGATTTCTAGCAGAAGCGGTCAGGTTTTGTTATTTATTATCTGTTGGTATTTGATAGAATCCATGATACCATGTATCTGAACAAGAGGTCCAGGAGCTCCAGCAGAAAAATAGGCCCACAACATTAAGATCTAGCTGAATATTTAACCCTGAGCATGGGGTACTTTTTATCCCTGTGTGCACCAAAGCCATCCGGTGTGTTTGCTGCCAAAAAGCTCTTTTTTTTAGTTTCATCTGACCATAGAAGCCAGTCCCGTTTGAAGTTCCAGTCTTGTCTGACATATATGCTGACATATATATTGTTTCCGGATGAGAGCAGAGGATTTTTCTTGAAACTTTCCCGAACAACTTGTGGGGATGTAGGTGCTGTTTAATTTTTTTTAGGCTTTCTGAGACTCAAGACTCAACTAATCTCTGCAATTTTCCAGCTGTGATCCTTGGAGAGTCTTTGGTCACTAAAACTCTCCTCTTACTGTGCATTAGGACGATATAGACACACATCCTCTTCCGGGCAGATTTGTAACATCGGTAACACTTTACAACAATGTTCATTAGTTAAACATTAGTTAATGTGTTAACTAACATGAACTAACCATGAGCAATACGTTTGTTACTGTATTTACTAATCTTCATTAACGTTAGTTAATGAAAATACAGTTGTTCATTGTTCATGTTAGTGCACAGTGCATTAACTAATCTTAACAAGATTTTAATAATGTATAAGTGCATTTCATTATTACTTCATGTTAACTAATTTAGTTAACTAATGTCAACTAATGAACCTTATTGTAAAGTGTTACTGTAAGATCTTTAGTTGATTGGAACTTCTTAATTATTGCCCTGATAGTGTAAAAAGTGGATTTTCAATGCTTTAGCTATTTTCTTACAGCCACTTTTTTATTGTGTGAAGCTCAACATTCTTTTGATGCAAATCAGTACTATATTCTTTGGTTTTACGGAAATTTGGCCTTTGTGTGTTCTCATGTTTATACTCCTGTGGAACAGGAAGTCATGGCTGGACAATTTCATGTTCATCACCCTGGTGTGCTAAAAACTCATAAAAAAAAAATTCTAGTGGTGCCAATAACTGTGGCCAACGTGTTTTGGAGAAAAACATTTATTTCATAATGTGATTCCCCCCCCCACTTTCAATTCTTTTACTTTAATGAAAGATTTTTAGATTTTTGCTAAATTTATGAATTAAAGATCAAAAGGATAAAGAATGCAGATTTATTTATTGTTGCATTACAGAGGAGGTCGGACAGACAGGTAAGGTTTATGATGTTTATTGAAACAACCAGGGCAAGGTGCAGGTGAGTGAAGCCAGATAATGTTCGTGATTGTAGATGACAGAGATACTGATACTAGTTTTCTTCTAGGAGTTGTGGATGGCAGATGGTCCTTAGAGCTGAAGACACACAGAGACACTCACGGAAGACAGGAGAACATAGAGGATCTAGGAAAGACACTGGAGACCGGTAAGTAGTCATTCGAGGAGTCTGTAAGGTAAGCATTCAGGTAAGTATATGTTAACGAGACTGGACAATGACTGTGTGGCTGTGAGTGTCTCTTATAGTGCTGCTGATTGGGATGGTGATGAATGTCAGGTGTGCATGATCAGAACTTTGGTGAGGGAGTGCGTCGTGATTGGATGAGTGAAGAGCCTGGCGTGCCTGTGAAAATCACCAGAAGGATGATTTCAAAAGGGAGATATGGAACGTGGGGTGAATTCTGAATTCTGGTGGAAGTTGCAACTGGTAGGTCACCAGATTGACTTGACGGTTGATGGTGTAGGTGCCAATGAATCTGGGACTCAGCTTTCTGCAGGGTAGACACATCCGAATATCTCTAGTGGATAACCAGACCTTATCTCCAGGTTGATATACAGGTGCTTGAGAACAGCGAAGATCTGCTGTTAATCTGTGTCTCCTGAGGGCCCGTTGAAGTTGAAGATGAGCTGAGTCCCAGACCCTCTCGCTCTCCCAGAACCAGTAATCCACTGCCGGGACATCTGAAGGTTCCCCATCCCAAGGGGAACAGTGGAGGCTGATAGCCGAGTACGCACTGGAAAGGGGTGAGACCAGTGGTGGACTGATGGAGGGAATTCTGGGCGTACTCGGCCCAGCCCAGGAACTGGCTCCAGGAGTACTGGTGGCCATGACAGAATGTACGCAGGAAACGGCCAATCTCCTGTATCTTCCGCAAGGAGGGAAGGTGATCTTGAGGTCTTCGAAAGCTTGCTTTGCTGCCGGATCCCAGGACAGAAACTTGGGCTTGCCACGGAGTAGGTTGGTAAGTGGAGAAATGAAGGTACTGTATCCCCTTCGGTAAAAGTTGGCGAATCCTAGGAATCTTTGCAATTCTTTCACAGTAGTAGGAAGAGGCCAGTCCTTTATTGCAGAAACCTTCCTCTCGTTCATGCGGACGCCACTGTGATCAATGTTATATCCCAAGAACTACACTGAGGGCTGATGGAAAGTACATTTCTCTGCTTTCAGGAACAGGTTGTAGTCCCTCAGGCATTGGAGGACCTCCGCAACGTGCTGGCGATGTTCGGCCAGGCTCCGGGACTAAATAAGAATATCGTCTATGTAGACGATCACAAACCTGTGCTCGAACTCCCGGAGCACCTCGTGCATGAAGTCCTGAAATACGGAGGGGGCGTTGACGAGTCCATACGGCATGACGCAGAACTGATAGTGCCCAGTAGGGGTCACAAAAGCCATCTTCCATTCATCCCCCTAACGTATTCGGATGAGGTTGTATGCGCTGCGGAGGTCCAACTTGGTGAACATAGTGGCGCCGCGGAGATGTTCCAGTGCAGATGGGACGAGAGGAAGAGGGTATCTGAAATTTATTTTTATTTTATTAAGGGCTCTGTAATCTATGCAAGGCCGCAAGGCCGCAAGGCCGCAAGCCTCCGTCCTTCTTGGCAACAAAGAAGAAGCTGGATGCAGCAGGGGAAGTAGACGGGCGGATGTAACCTTGTGATAGAGCCTCGTTGATGTATTCCTCCATGGCCTTCTCCTCCGGAATGGACAAGGAATAAATTTTTCCTCTGGGCACTGGCTCACCGGGGATGAGATCAATGGCACAGTCCCATGGCCAATGGGGAGGCAGCTTGGAGGCCTTCTTCAGACAGAAGACATCACTGAAGTGGGAATAACAATCAGGAATATCTGTGGAGCGATTTTACAATGGACTCTCAATGGACGTGACACAGACTTGGATCTTCTTAGAGCTTGAATAACCTGGAGCAGGAATTGAAACGGGGCTCGGACCTGAACTTGAAACTGGACTTGGAACTGAACTTGTAACAGAACTTGGAACTGGAACTTCAGGAAAACTTCTAGGAAAACATTGGTTACCCATTTCAGGACATCTCCTGTCCGCCAGGAGATGATCGGGTCATGCTGCTCTAACCATGGGCGCCCCAGAATCACGTCAGATGTTGAATCCTCCAGAACCAACAGATGGACCTCTTCATGATGCAGGACGCCGATCTGTAGATTCAGAGGTCCCACCATGTAGCGCACTTGACGGAGAGGACGTCCCGTTACTGAGTGGATCTGGTAGACTTTCGGCAAACTGATTGTCTTGAGGTTGAGCTGGTGAAAGAGGGCTCCGGAGATGAAGTTTCCAGCTGACCCAGAGTCGATGAAGGCATTAACTGGAATACAAACATAAACAGCAGTAAGGTTGGCAACAATAGTGAGTGGATTTTTATGATTCAACAAAGGCAGAATGAAACTCACCATAGCTCGTACAGGACGAGTGGGGCATTCAGCTCTGAAATGCCCAGGACGACCACAATATAAGCATTGACTCTGGGTCGGCTTCCTCTGTCGCTCAGCAGGTGAAAGACATGATTTGTCGATCTGCATTTCATTGCTGGCTGGTTCTGGGGAGCTGATGGATTCGGGCTGGCCGAGGAAGGATGGAAAGAGTTGCTGGTTTTGGTGCTCTTCAATGCACAGCTGCATACGAGTGGTGAATCTTATAGAAAGCTGGATGAACTTCTCGAGCCCGATGGTATCCTCGTATGCAACGAGATGCAACCATACACATGGATCCAAACCTTGAAATGAGGGCTTGTTTGTTCCAACCATTCGCTGCCACAAGGGTTCTGAACTGTAAAGCATAATCAGAGACAGATAATGAACCTTGTTTTAAATTACATAGTCTTTCACCAATGGATGAGTCCCATGCTGGTTTTCCAAAAACTTCCTTGAAGTGACTTATGAAACTTGATAGTGATTGCACGACGGGACTCTTCTGAGTCCAGAGTGGTTCTGCCCAGCAGAGTGCTTTACCGTCAAGTTGCTGAATTATGAAGGCGACTTTAGCTCTGTCGTCAGGATATATGTGCGGTTGCATCTCCAAAACCAGCGAACATTGCAGAATGAAACTGTTGCAATCCTCCTCTGAGCCAGAGAAGGGCGCCAGTTTGGCCATGGGACTGGCGATCACAGACAACGAAGAAGTTGCAGTGTGGAATGCGGAAGTGCTCGCTGGTGGTGCTGGCGTGGATGAACTGGTGAGAGTGCGGCAAAGTGCTGTTACCAGGTCTTGAAATGGATCTGAAGTGCTCATCGTGGTTGTTCATGCGGTGTGGTCCAGTCTTCTGTTACATTACAGAGGAGGTTGGAGACACAGGTAAGGTTTATAATGTTTATTGAAACAACCAGGGCAAGGTGCAGGTGAATGAAGCCAGATAATGTTTGTGATCGTAGATGACAGATATACTGATACTAGTTTTCTTCTAGGAGTCGTGGATGGCGGATGGCCTTCGAACTGAAGACACACAGAGACACTCACGGAAGACAGGAGAACACGGAGGATCTAGGAAACACACTGGAGACAGGTAAGTAGTCGTTCGAGGAGTCCGTAAGGTAAGCATTCAGGTAAGTATGCGTTAACGAGACTGGACAATAATTGTGTGGCTGTGAGTGTCTCTTATAGTGCTACTGATTGGGATGGTGATGAATTTCAGGTGTGCGTGATCAGAACTCTGGTGAGGGAGTGTGTCGTGATTGGGTGAGTGAAGAGCCCGGCGTGTCTGTGACATTTATACAGTCATCTTTGATTATATTTACCAAGGCTGCCAATAATTCTGACCACAACTGTATGTAACTGTGACGAGCAGGGCGGGCGAGAGCCGTGAGGGAACGGCGCGAGGCCGGTGACGCGAGTGATAATGAGCGTCACCTGCGAGGCGTGCCGGCCTCGAGTCTCTCACGGAGGAGCTCCGGAGGCATAAAACGAGGAGCGACTACAATGAAAGACGAGAGAGGACCAGGCCTGGACTTTATTTTATGTTTTGTTATGTTTGTGTGGCCGGCAGACATCCGCGAGGGTCTGCCGGCATTACTTTCGTTTTGTTCTTTGTTTATTTTACATTAAAAGTTACGTTCAATGTTCGCCGGTTCCCGCCTACTTCTTCCCATATCTACTAACCTCGTTACAGTAACTGTATGGATTTTTCTTATAGTTTGGACAATCTTCTGGTTTAGGTCCTGCCCACATCTGATTTCATCCAAATACAGACACAGACATATAATTTATTTATAATGTATTTTGATTAACTAACATTAAGATTAGTAAATAAAGAATAGTAAATACTGCAGCCTAACAAATGTATTGCTCATTGGTAGTTAATAATGGTTAGTGCATTAACTAACATTAATTAATGGGACATTATTGTAAAGTGTTACTGAGTAATTAATTGTGTCAATCTATTAAACTCTGCGTAGAATAATTTTTTCAATGACCAACACAGAGTAGTGGTGTGCAAGTAGTAGTGAAAGTGATGATGTTATGATATAGACACGGAGGCAGAGATAAAAGCAATCCAGGTGAGCTTTATTGAACAATATGTGGAACACAAAGTGATACTGGTTGTTATCAGGTTCTTGAGAGATGAATATAAAGTAATACTGTCCTTGTATGGGTTGTGGATCCAGGAGCTGAGAAGAGATGTAGGGAGACGTTGGAGACACTCACACACACAGAAGGGTAAGCACACGAAGGGACCAGGAGACGAAGGAGATGAAGGAGATCGCTGGAGCAGGTAGGTATGTCGATGGGGAGTCCTTAAGGTAAGCATTTACGTGAAGTAGTGCAAACGAGACCGGACAGTGAGTGTGTGTGAGTGTGGTGGCTTTGTAGTGCTGGTGATTGCAGAGTGAATGAGATGCAGGTGGCGGTGATTAGTAAGCTGGTGATTGGGTGCGTGGGTACTGTGGTGAGGTGGAGCCTGGCGTGTCTGTGACAGTACCCCCCCTCCCACGGCCCGCTCCTGAGGGCCGTGGACCCCGACGTCGTGGTGGTCTTCCCCTGGGTCGCGGGGCAGGTCTGTCTGGATGGTTGGTATGGAAGTTCTGTAACAGAAGAGGATCAAGGATATCGTTCCTGGGAACCCATGAGCGTTCTCAGCGGGGACTCAGCTTCTTGCAGGGCAGACGCATCCTGATGTCCCGGGTGGACAGCCAGACCTTCTGCCCCGGCTGGTAGACAGGAGCCTCGGAGCGTCGAAGGTCGGCTGCCATCTTGCGTCTGCGCAGGGCCCTCTGCAGCTGGTGGTGAGCTGAGTCCCACACCCTCTCGCTCTCCCGGAACCAGTAGTCGACTGCCGGAACGTCGGAGGGTTCCCCGTCCCAGGGGAACATCGGGGGTTGGTAGCCGAGTACGCACTGGAAGGGTTTTAGTCCTGTTGAGGCTTGGCGGAGGGAGTTCTGTGCGTACTCGGCCCAACCCAGGTACTGGTTCCAGGAGTTCTGGTGGCCGTGACAGAAGGTACGCAGGAAGCGGCCGATCTCCTGGATCTTCCGTTCCGTCTGCCCGTTCAACTGAGGATGGTATCCAGACGATAGGCTGACGGTCACACCCAGGAGGGAGAAGAAGGCTTTCCAGACGTGGGAGACAAACTGGGGTCCTCTGTCGGAGACGATGTCTTCAGGTAATCCATAATAGCGAAAGACATGATTAAACATTAGTTCTGCGGTTGCCATGGCGGTAGGTAGACCCTCCAGGGGTATTAATCGGCAGGACTTTGAGAAGCGGTCCACTACCACCAGGATGCATGTGTGACCGTCAGACTCGGGGAGATCGGTGACGAAGTCCACTCCCAGGTGTGACCAGGGTCTCTCAGGAACGGGCAGAGGAAAGAGCTTGCCGGTGGGAAGATGGCGTGGGCTCTTGGAGATGGCGCACTCCCTGCAGCCCTGCACGTACCTCCTGACGTCGTTGGCCATGTTGGGCCACCAGAAGCGTTGTTTGAGCAACGAGAGGGTCTCCTTGACCCCCGGGTGACCAGTGCCAAGTGAAGAGTGGATGCTGTGCAGGAGTGGAGTGCGACGTGCCCGTGTGATGTACTGCAAGCCCAGTGGGCAACCCGGCGGAGTGCGTGTGGAGGCATTGGCGGAGGGAATGGTTTCCTCGGACCACTGGATTGGGCTCACGAAGATGGACTCCGGCAGAATAGTATCAGGCTTTTCGGGCTTTTCCTCAGGAGCTTAGAGGCGAGATAGGGCATCAGCTTTTGTATTCTTAGAACCAGGACGGTAGGAGATGGAGAAGTTGAATCTAGAGAAGAACATAGCCCAGCGAGCTTGGCGAGGGTTGAGTCTCTTAGCAGCCTTCAGATATTCGAGGTTCTTGTGATCAGTGAGAACTTGAAATGGGTGAGCAGCTCCCTCCAACCAATGCCTCCACTCCTCAAGGGCAAGCTTGACAGCCAGGAGTTCGCGGTCACCGATGTCGTAGTTGACCTCCGCCGGGTTGAGCTTGCGGGAGAAGAAGGCGCATGGATGGAGTCTACTTGGTGTCCCCTGCTGCTGTGAAAGGACCGCTCCCACTCCGGTGGTAGATGCGTCCACCTCAACTATGAACGGGAGGTCCGGGTTAGGGTGGACGAGGAGGGGAGCGGTGGTGAAGGCTTTCTTCAGGGTCTCAAAGGCATTGGTGGCTAGTGGAGACCAGGACAGAGACTTGGGCTGGTGACGGAGTAGGTTGGTGAGTGGACTGACGATAGTGCTGAAATTCTTGATGAACCGGCGGTAGAAATTGGAGAAGCCTAGGAATCTTTGGAGTTCTTTGATAGTAGTAGGAGTGGGCCAGGACTGTATGGCGGAGACCTTCCCCTCGTCCATCCGGATGCCACTGTGATCAATCATGTACCCCAGGAACTGGACGGAGGGTTGATGAAACGAGCATTTTTCAGCCTTGAGGAAGAGATGGAACTGCCGTAAGCGCTGGAGGACCTCCGCAACGTGGTGGCGATGTTCGGCCAAGCTCCGGGAGTAGATGAGGATGTCATCTATATAAACCAGAACGGACTTATGGAGAAACTCCCGGAGCACCTCGTGGATGAAATCCTGGAATACGGAGGGGGCGTTGACCAGGCCATACGGCATCACAAGGTATTCGTAGTGTCCTGTGGGCGTGACAAAGGCGGTCTTCCACTCGTCCCCCTCACGTATCCGGATGAGGTTATACGCGCTGCGGAGGTCCAACTTGGTGAACACAGTGGCACCGCGGAGATGTTCCAGGGCCGCTGGGACGAGGGGAAGTGGATAGCGGAACTTTATGGTGATCTTGTTGAGGGCACGGTAATCGATGCAGGGCCTCAAGCCTCCGTCCTTCTTTGCCACGAAGAAGAAGCTTGAAGCAGCAGGGGAAGTAGACGGGCGGATGTAACCTTGTTCGAGTGCCTTTTTGATGTATTCCTTCATGGCCTTCTCCTCCTGTATGGACAGGGGGTATATGCGTCCCCTGGGCACTGGTTCACCCGGCAGTAGATCGATGGCGCAGTCCCATGGCCGGTGTGGAGGAAGCTTGGAGGCGCGTTGCGGGCAGAAAACGTCGCTGAAGGGGGCGTAGTCCGGGGGAACATCCACGGAGCGCTTCTCAACAGGGCTCTCGATGGACGTGGCGTTCACGAGAAGAGGCTTGGAGAGTGGAGATTTCGGAACAGGAAGCGCTGGGAAGCAGTCTGGGAAGCAGTGGTCGCCCCACTTCAGGACTTCGCCCATGCGCCAGGAGATGTTGGGGTTGTGTTGTTCCAGCCACGGGCGCCCTAGAACCACGTCAGCGGTGGATTCCTCCAGAACCAGCAAATGGATGTGTTCGGTGTGCAAGATTCCGATGCTGAGTTGAAGTGGACCCACGCAGTGACGGATGTGTCTGCGGCTTAGGGGTTTGCCCGTGATGGAGTGGATTTGATAGCTCATCGGTGAAGGAGAGATCTTGAGGTTGAGTTGTCTACAGAGGGTGCCTGAGATGAAGTTTCCGGCTGACCCTGAATCAAGGAGCGCCACCACTGGAACAGAGATGTTAGCAGCAGTAAGAGTTACAGTTGTAGTGAGTGGTTTCATTTTCTGAATGGAGGGAAATATTGCACTCACCACAGGTCGAGGAGGACGTATTGGGCATGTGGAGAGATTATGCCCCATAGTCCCGCAATAGAGACAGAGATTCAGGGCCAGCCTTCTTTGTCTTTCATTAGGGGTGAGACGAGAATGATCGATTTGCATGGGTTCTGTGGCTGGTTCTGGGGAGCTGATGGGTTCGGACCGACGGAGGAGGTTGGTGGTGGATGACTGGCCCTGGTGTTCTTGAATGCACGACTGCATACGGGACCCCACGCGGATGGCGAGTTGGATGAAGCGTTCTAATCCCATGGAGTCCTCGTATGCAGCGAGATGCAGCCACACGGAGGGTTCCAGCCCCTGACGGAACGTGGTGATGAGGGCTTGCTCGTTCCATCCGCTGGTGGCGGCTAGCATTCGAAACTGCAAGGCATATTCGTTAACAGAGAGGTTTCTTTGCTTTAGATTATAAAGTTTCTCACCAGTCGAGGAATCCGTCAGAGGCTTCCCAAATACTTCCCGGAAGTGGGAGACGAACGCCGAATAGGATTGGACGACTGGGCCTTTCTGGGTCCATAGCGAATCTGCCCATTGCAGAGCCTTCCCTTGCAGTTGTGAAATAATGAACGCTATTTTAGCCGTGTCTGTGGTGTAGAGGTGCGGCTGCATCTCCAGGACCAGTTCACATTGGAGAAGAAATCCGCTGCATTCCTCCGCCGATCCAGAGTAGGGCGCCGGTTTGGCCATGGGACTGGCGGTGAATGCAGGTGAAGGAGCGGTGCTGGTGGGTGCGGAGACAGCCGTGTTGAGGGATGACGATGTTGAGGGCTGTGGTGTGAGTGCTCGACGCAGCACGTCCACGAGCTCCTGGAATGGATCGGTGGTGCTCATGCCGTTAAGTTGTTAAGGTCCGGTCTTCTGTTATGATATAGACACGGAGGCAGAGATAAAAGCAATCCAGGTGAGCTTTATTGAACAATATGTGGAACACAGAGTGATACTGGTTGTTATCAGGTTCTTGAGAGATGAATATAAAGTAATACTGTCCTTGTATGGGTTGTGGATCCAGGAGCTGAGAAGAGATGTAGGGAGACGTTGGAGACACACACACAGAAGGGTAAGCACACGAAGGGACCAGGAGACGAAGGAGATGAAGGAGATGAAGGAGATCGCTGGAGCAGGTAAGTATGTCGATGGGGAGTCCTTAAGGTAAGCATTTACGTGAAGTAGTGCAAACGAGACCGGACAGTGTCTGTGTGTGTGTGTGTGGTGGCTTTGTAGTGCTGGTGATTGCAGAGTGAATGAGATGCAGGTGGCGGTGATTAGTAAGCTGGTGATTGGGTGCGTGGGTACTGTGGTGAGGTGGAGCCTGGCGTGTCTGTGACAGATGACCTTTTATGAATGATTTACGCTGTTTCTGTGTTCGCCCAAAGAGTTTTAAAATGCAGACTAATATGATTGCTATGCACCTGATTATACATAAAATTGCTTTTTTAATACAAGTTATGTTTTGTGTAACTGTTTAGTCCATACGCAGCAGTAATAGATCATTTTACTGACTTACTGAATTTTGTTTAGCAAAATAAAATCTTTATTAGCTTTATATTAGAGTTATGTGATTTTTCAGTAGCTAAGTTGTTCAAACACATGCACATATGCATTTGATTATAATTTGATCTAGGAAAACATTATTGTCACAGACACGCCAGGCTCCACCTCACCACAGTACCCACGCACCCAATCACCAGCATACTAATCACCGCCACCTGCATCTCAGTCACTCTGCAATCACCAGCACTACAAAGCCACCACACTCACACACACTCACTGTCCGGTCTCGTTTGTTATACCTTGTGTTGATGCTTACCTTAAGGACTCCCCTTCATCAAACTTACCTGCTCCAGCGATCTCCTTCATCTCCTTCGTCTCCTGGTTCCTTCATGTGCTTACCCTTCTGTGTGTGTGAGTGTCTCCAACGTCTCCCTTCATCTCATCTCAGCTCCTGGACAAACAAACCATACAAGGACAGTATTACTCTCTATTCAGCTCTCAAGTACCTTATAACAGCCATAACCTCTCTGTGTTCCCATATCATTCAAATAAACTCACCTGGATTGCTTTTATCTCTGCCTCCGTGTCTATATCATAACAATTATAATGCAGTCAAATTTATTTTTGAGAAAAATGAATGATTTGTTTACCTGCCACAACTTTTGTTCATTTATCAAGTGACTATCAACAAATATCGACATATCAGTATTTGACAGTTTCACATCTTGAGCATGTATTACAGAGATACCTGAGAAAAGTAGTGAGAAATAATATCAATCTATCCATTTGTCTGGTGTTACTGTTTACCTTATCTTTTTTTAATAGAGATTTCATACTATATAAACATATGAAACAATACTGGCAAACTTTGTAAATAGTCCGATATCAGAGAACAAGCAAAAGAAATTACTTAGATTTTTTATGCTTGTACAATTAACAAAATGAGAGCGATTATAAAAATTGCATATTTTGTATTTAGTATGGCCCTGATGGCTATTACACATAACATGTTAACATGTTACACATAAATGTTAACATATAGACAAAACTATAGCAAAATTTAATGCATCATGTTTCCTTTTTGAGCATTAAGAATCAAGCCTATGTAATCTTTTATACGGGCAATTTTATTATTATTATTATTATTTTGTCTTGTGGGCTATTAACATTAGTTATGTGAAATCTTCATCAGGGCAGTACACAAAAGTCACTTTTTTGACCCCTCTTATTTTAACATTTAACATTTTGCAAATTTTGCTGGGTGTATATAAACTTTTGATCACAACTATAAATTGAGCATTATAATGTTAAAGATGTATGTATTTTTTTAATGTTTGTTTTGTGTTACATGTGTCAAGTTTACAGGTGATGAAAAGTGCCTATAGATTTTAAAAGTGTGTTATGTGACTACTGCTCATTATCACACTATAATACAAGATTATTATTGAACAAATAAATAAATGAAATCATTTTAGATTATGTTTAAAAATTGCAGAGTGATAAGTAACCTAGTAAAATTACTTTCAATAATCCTGAAATTAGGTTAATATTAAACAAGTGGGCCCTGCCTGGCCAGCCAAGTTACCATGATCTAGATCTGCCACAAGTAACAAATAATCTCATTCAGTTGTTAACATTCTTTGGAAAGTCAAAAAACATATTTTTTAAATTTGCACATACCTTTGTAAAAGACAATAATGCAGCTCCAGCTATTTTCTGTATTACTGTGACAACACTTGAGCATAAACAACCTCAACAACCTCTTCAAGCTTGTAATAACTGCGTAGTGCAGGAGTGTGCAGACACCTTTCCTGTTTCCTGAGTGAACTTCCTGTACATTTCTCTAATTTACACCTTTTAACATAACAAGAAGGAAGTCAGTTTAAGAATAAAAGGCTGACCTAAAGGTTAAAACAACACTTTAAATCAGTGTGTGATCTATATTCCATCTGACTAGCAGTAATTATAAGTACAATTATCCTCTCCTGGATTACGAGAACTGCTGCTTATTTCATCGTTCGTGACTTTTAAAACTAGTCCAGGCGACGCTTATCCTACTTGTATTGTCCAAGCTGATTTTGCAATAGTGCAAACTTTTCTGTTTAGCTCAGTATAGGAAAAGTATAGTTCATAGTGTGTCACTAAACCCTGCTATAGTTCTAGTATTATGACATCTATTCTATTGTGTGTGTGGGGGGGGGGGGGGGAAGCTTATATATGGATGCTGTCATAGGCATCATATTCCTATAGGTAGACATGAGTCACCTGGGAGTCAGCTGATGCGAGCTTGACTGATGTGGCCTGCCAGAACTGACACTAACACTTGATTTATAAGCATAGGAGACATTCTACAATATGATTGGTTCTTCATATGTCCAAACCTCCTGTTACTAGGTAAAGCAAGATCTACCCAAATCGTGTGTTAATTAATTTGTTGGTTACTCAATATCATGGGGCTATTATACACTAAACAAAATTATAAACGCAGCACTTTTGTTTTTGACCCATTTTTCATAAGCTGAACTCAAAGATCTAAGAATTTTTCTATGTACACAAAAGGCCTATTTCTCTCAAATATTGTTCACAAATCTGTCTAAATCTGTGATAGTGAGCACTTATCCTTTGCTGAGATAATCCATCCACCTCACAGGTGTGGCATATCAAAATGCTGATTAGACAGCATGGTTATTGCACAGGTGTGCCTTAGACTGGCTACAGTAAAAGGCCACTCTAAAATGTGCAGTTTTATCACACAGCACAATGCCACAGATATCACAAGTTTTGAGGGAGTGTGCAATTGTCATGCTTACTTCAGGAATGTCCACCAGAGCTGTTGCCTGTGAATTGAACGTTCATTTGTCTATCATAAGCCGTCTCCAAAGGTGTTTCAGAGAATTTGGCAGTACATCCAACCGGCCTCACAACTGCAGACCACGTGTAACCACACCAGCCCAGGACCTCCACATCCAGCATCTTCACCTCCAAAATCGTCTGAGACCAGCCACCCGGACAGCTGCTGCAACAGTCGGTTTGCATAACCAAAGAATTTCTGCACAAACTTTCAGAAACCGTCACAGGGAAGCTCATCTGGATGCTCGTCGTCTTCATCAGGGTCTTGACCTGACTGCAGTTCGTCGTCGTAACCGACTTGAGTGGGCAAATGCTCACATTCGATGGCATCTGGCTCTGTTAACGGATGAATCCTGGTTTTCACTGTACAGGGCAGATGGCAGACAACGTGTATGGCGTCATGCGGGTGAGCAGTTTGCTGATGTCAACGTTGTGTATTGAGTGGCCCATGGTGGCAGTGGGGTTATGGTATGGGCAGGCATATGTTATGGACAAAGAACACAGGTGAATTTTATTGATGGCATTTTGAATGCACAGCGATACCGTTATGAGATCCTGAGGCCCATTGTTGTGCCATTCATCCATGACCATCACCTTATATTGCAGCATAAAAATGCATGGCCCCATGTTGCAAGGATCTGTACACAATTCCTGGAAGCTGAAAACATCCCAGTTCTTGCATGGCCAGCATACTCACCGGATGTGTCACCCATTGAGCATGTTTGGGATGTTCTGGATCGGCGTATACAACAGCGTGTTCCATTTCCTGCCAATATCCAGCAACTTCGCACAGCCATTGAAAAGGAGTGGACCAACATTCCACAGGCCACAATCAACAACCTGATCAACTCTATGTGAAGGAGATGTGTTGCACTGTGTGAGGCAAATGGTGGTCACACCAGATACCGACTGGTATTCACATTTATTTGTATAGCGCTTTTCACAATACATATAGTTTCAAAGCAGCTTTACAGAGAATGCATGCCAACATTACAATTTAAAGACTGCAGTCAGCAAATAATATAATAATTTAGGCAATTAAAGGTGCTCTAAATTCAAAAATTGAATTTACCGCGGCATAGTTAAATAAGAGTTCAGTACATGGAAATGACATACAGTGAGTCTGAAACTCCATTGTTTCCTCCTTCTTATATAAATCTAATTTGTTTAAACGACCTCCGAGGAACAGGCGAATCTCAACATAACACAGACTGTTACGTAACAGTCGGGGTGTACGCCCCCAATATTTGCATATGCCAGCTCATGTTCAATGCATTACACAAGGGCAGCCAGTAATGTCTGGATCTGTGCACAGCTGAATCATCAGACTAGGTAAGCAAGAAAGGACAATAGCAAAAAATGGCAGATGGAGCAATAATAACTGACATGATCATTGATATTATGATATTTTTAGTTATGTTTGTAAATTATCTAAATATTTCGTTAGCACGAGATTAAAGGGGCCGCATACCCTGAATCGGCGCATTTATAATGATAGGCAGTTAAAAAAAAATAAAAAAATAATTGGGGTATTTTGAGCTGAAACTTCACAGACACATTCAGGGGACACTTAAGACTTATATTACATCCTTTGAAAACATGTTCTTCGGCACCTTTATTTTACAATCACTGTTAGCAGTTTAACTTAAGGTAGAAGCAATGAGCTCCTGGAAAAATGAATTACATATTAACAAATATAGCTGCGAGCAGCGATGGTGGGCCCAAGCCCGGTGGCACCGCCACCCTGGTGGCTTCAGGGCAACTGTGCACAGCGGGCAATAGGCATTTAAAAGGGTTAAACATCAAAGGACTATGTCAAATTCACTCCACATTTACTGCACTACAAGGTGCCGCTATAGAGCCCCTCCTCCCTGCCCATTTTCAAAGGATTACATGTGCCAAGTTTTAACATTATTCTGATGAATTTTGAAGCAAATCAGGTAAAAATAAGAGGGTGATCTCAATGTATGCTGAAAGTGACACATTTTCTGCTTCCAGTTGGTGGCGCTATGACTTTGAGACAGAGAGAGAGAGAGGGAGAGAGACTGAGACAGACTGAGAAGATCATTTTAAACAAACAAACAAAACAAAAAATATCTTAATTATGACAAAGTAGTCTTTGATCATTTTTTTAAATATACCTGCACAAACAGTATAATTAAAACAAATTATTTGTTCTTTATATATCAAAATGATTATATATGTTTGACTTATCCAACCCTGTTTTAAAAATAGG
This sequence comes from Chanodichthys erythropterus, assembly GCF_024489055.1. Classification (NCBI taxonomy): domain Eukaryota; kingdom Metazoa; phylum Chordata; class Actinopteri; order Cypriniformes; family Xenocyprididae; genus Chanodichthys; species Chanodichthys erythropterus. Next base: position 282,909 of record NW_027125670.1, read on the forward strand.
TATATGTGACCTGATCCAGCAAAATGAGTCACAGTGACCCAAATTTCAAAATTGAGATTTTGGTATCAATGGAAAGATGAGACAATAAGCTTTAAAATGAGATCATATTCAAAGTTATACCTTGAATGGTTTTAAAGATATACCCATTTGAATTATGGTTGTCTGCCCTCTTTTTCAAATTGAAAACCTGAGAAAATCGCTTTTAAAGTTTTTTGCCCATATTTTTGTTGATATCTTTCAAAATCCATTGCATTAAACGGGATAAACTATTTATTTTACAGCTTAATTTGACCAAATACATTTTTATACATATAGATGCTAAACCAGGCTGAAGCTCAAAATATTTGAAAGTATTTATTTGAATTAACACTTTAAGACCTGAAGGCTTTTTTTTCTTTTTTTTTTTTTCCTGAGCGACACACACAAAAGTAAAGACTCATAACTCCAAAACTGTAGCAAGGAGAGTCAAAAGGCAGGTATAATTTGATAGAAAACATTTAAATTTTTAAGAAAATATAAATTACATTACATTTGGACATTTTCTTGCTGAGAAACAGCTGATAAAAGACAAAAATATATACTTTTTTAAAAATACTTTCTCTTTTTTTTATTTGACATGGAATAACTCAGGAACACAATAAGATCGCTAAAAAATTATTTTTTGGTGATGCTCTCCTATATGTGAGCTGCATCTGGTTCAAATTTCGTGGTGATAGCATAAAGAATAGTTTGAAAAATTGTTGTTCAGTTTTTTCCGCAGCCAGGTGGCGCCAACGGGCGGTAAACTCCGGTTTAGAGGTGCTTCTCAGCACTCGTTAGGAGTTTTTCAAAATGGTTAGATGCATTAAAAAGATGAGATTCTAAGCTTTAAAAATTACATCTATTTTGTGTTATTCTACGTTGGAAAACGAACATGGATGGGTCCGGGAACATTGGATACACACTGCATCCCGGAGAGAAGAGAGACATGTTTTTAGCCAAGTATGTTAAATCATTCCGTGAATAATATCTTGAGATCAACGCAATATATCATATTGTAACACCATATTTGTAGAGCAGAGATAGTGACGTTTCAGGGGATACCGGGAAATGCTCATAAGTGACGAGAGGAGTTGAGAAGTTCATTTCCAGCGAATTTAATAAAACCATGTCAAATTTAATAGCCATTTAAATAACTTTACTCAATTATCTGGACCACGAAACTTTGGGAGATTATTTTTGAAAGTATGTTCTTTGAAATTAGCTTAAAAAAAAATTAGATTTTTTCATTGTTTTTCCACATTATTGGCCCATATCTTAAAATAGAACTTTGCGACTTCCGACTCATTTCGCCAGATCGGGTCACATATGCTGCCCTCTAGTTGTTACTCTATGTATGACATTAATTATATTTGATTGAAAAATTGATTAATCTGCCTATTTTTAATTACACATGCTTTTTGATTTGGAAGAAAATGCATAAAATGTGTTTATTTCAAACATCTATATTATTCTATATATAAATTAATTGTGTATAATGTTTTTTTTTTTTTTTTAAGAGAATATGAGTCATTCCGTTTACCTTTTTTACATTACTTCAATCTATTACCATGGCAAGACGGTTCGAGATATCCATTTTCAATTTAACATCTTCAATGTCTTAGCAACATGTAAAAAATGTTTGGTCTGAATGGAATAAACTCCCTAGAAGTAGTAGTTTAAAATTCAGAGCCTGTTTAGTCAAAAAATCCACATTCAAACCAAAATAGCAGACTTCCTGTTGGTCGGAGTTAATGACTGTAAATTAAAAAATTATTCGGCTTAATGAGAACAATCAGTGTACCCAGTTTGGTGACTGTAGGTTAAACTAACCCCCCCACTTTTGTCAAAAGGTCGCGCTATAGAGGCCCCGCCCGTTTCTACGGTTTTGCCCATGTCTGCTGGTTGATATCTCTGATGTGTGCATTGAGTTTCATGCAATTTGAAGCATGTTAAGAGTCTCAAAAGCTTCCAAAACTAATATTAAAGTTTGATGTGTTGCCATGGCAACAGTGTTTGTGATATCACTATTCTTTTCTAAGGTCTACATTCAACATGTCTTGCTGCCAGTTGGTGGCGCTATAACTTTGACTCACAATAGTCACATCCATGTGATCGGACTACTACAACCAACACACTCGTGAAGTTTCATAAAGATCAATATATGTATGCAGACGTTATAACACATTTCCTGTTTCAAATGTCCGCTGGCAATTTTTAATCATCAATGTCTTGTCTTGATGCTGACTGAGTTTGGTGGCGATCGGATTAATCGTCTAGGAGAAGTATATCAAATTCCAGAGCATACGTTTTTCAAACAACCCGTAATAACTGACTTCCTGTTGAGGTGGCGTTTAACTTAGAACACAAAAGTTGTTCGGCCCGATGAGGTCTATATGTGTACCGAGTTTTATACGTGTATGTGAGAGCGTGTTTGATATATAGACCAAAATTTCGGACCCCATTCAAGGGGGCGCTGTCGAGCCCCCCTGCCAGCTTCTGTCTGGCGGTAATGGCCGCGGGTTCTGACCCGTGTGCAAAATTTCAAGAGTTTTTGAGCATGTCAAGGGCCCCAAAAACCCTAAAAACATAGAAAAAAAAATTAATAAATATAGCTGCGAGCAACGATGACGGGCCAAAGCCCGGTGGCACCGCCACCCCTGTGGCTTCAGGGCAACTGTGCATACCGGGCAATGGGCATTTAAAACAGTTAAGCATAAAAGGACTGTCAAATTCACTCCACATTTACTGCACTACAAGGTAGCGCTATAGAGCCCCTCCTCCCTGCCCGTTTCTAAGGCTTTGCCCATGTCTACTGGCTAACAATCCTAATGTGTGTGTGGAGTTTCAAACAATTTGAAGCATGCTAAGAGTCTCAAAAGCATTCAAAACCAATATAAAAGTTTGATGCGTTGCCAAGGCAACTGTGTTTGAGATATCACAATTCTTTTCAAAGGCCTACATCTGACATGTTTTGACATTATTTAAATGAAGTTTGAAGCAAATAGGGTAAACATAAGATGGTGATCTCAAAGCATGCTGAAAGTTACACATTTCCTGCTGCCAGTTGGTGGCGCTATAACTTTGACTCACAATAGTCACATCTATGTGATCAGCCTTGTAGAACGAAGACACAGCCGAAGATTCATCAAAATTAATTAATGTATGCAGAAGTTATAACACTTTGTTTCCCTTTTCTTGCTATTTGTTGCCTCACCACGGCCAAACCATTTGAGATATCCAAAATCCGTTTGCAATTAAACAACTTCAATGTGTTAGCAACAAGTTAAAAAAAGCTTGGTGTAAATTGGATAAACCCTTTAGGAGTAGTAGTATAAAATTCATAGCCTGTTTTTTCAAAAAATTAACATTCAAACAAAAATAGCTGACTTCCTGTTGGTCGGAGCTAATGAATGTAAATTAGAAAATTGTCCGGCTTGATGAGAACAATATGTGTACCGAGTTTGGTGACAGTAGGAAAAACTAACCCCCTCCACTTTTGTCAAAAGGTGGCGCTACTGAGCCCCTCCACCACGCCCATTTCTATGGCTTTGTCCATGTCTACTGGTTGACAATATTGATGTGTGTGTCGAGTTTCATGCAATTTGAAGCATGTTAAGAGCCTCAAAAACACTCAAGAATATTATTACAGTTTGACCTGTTGCCATGGCAACAATTTCAAATATCAAACATCCTGTCATAGGTCTACATCTGCTGTGTATTGACATTACACTGATGAAGTTTGAAGCAAATCAAGTAAAAATAAGAGTGTGATCTCAAAGCATTTCAAAAAGTGATACACTTCCTGCTGCCAGTTGGTGGCGCTATAACTTTGACTCACAATAGTCACATCCATGTGATCAGACTACTACAACCAACACACTCGTGAAGTTTCATAAAGATCAATATATGTATGCAGACGTTATAACACATTTCCTGTTTCCTTTTTCTTGCCATAAATTCGTTGCCTCGCCACGGACAAGCCGTTCGAGATATCAAAAATCCGCTGGCAATTTTTAATCATCAATGTCTTGTCTTCATGCTGACTGAGTTTGGTGGCGATCGGATTAATCGTCTAGGAGGAGTATATCAAATTCCAGAGCCCTAATAATCCTAAAGAAAACAAAAGGGCCTTCAGCCCCTTGGGCTTTGGCCCTAATAATAATAATAATAATCCTAAAGAAAACAATAGGGCCTTCAGCCCCTTACGGGGCTTTGGCCCTAAATATAGCTGCGAGCAGCGATGACGGGCCAAAGCCCGGTGGCTTCAGGGCAACTGTGCATGGCGGGCAATGGGCATTTAAAACAGTTAAACATAAACGGACTATGTCAATTTCACACCACATTTACTGCAGCAGCTTTTACTTCAGCCAAGTTTTTAGTGTTTTTGGTCCAAACAGCATATTATTAACTTTGAACAATTTCAACTGCCAGAAGACTGCTATTACACTACAATTTTCCACTTTAGATCAAGTTTTAGAATAACAAATATTTTCTTACATATATTTCCCTGTCAGCTTGCCTCCTTTAAGATGAAAAATACATGATTTTAATTTTTTTTTACTCCTACTGCCAATACCTTATTACATTCATACACATATTTCTTTCAAACCATATTAAGGCTGTGCACTATAAGTAAATGTTGTGTTATACCAAACTATTATTTTAAAATTGATTATATCATAATATTTACAAATAAATAACTACACACAAAATATTGCATTGTATCCTAAACAATGTAATTTTATTTTCCAAGTTTTACAGTACATTAAAACTCATGCAATGAAAACATAGAATCAATCCACTTTATTCAGTGCCTAACACAGCTATTTTGTCATTCAAACTTAGAAAAAGACAAAGACTGACAGTTTTTTTTATCTTTTTACTGATCTGAAATATAGTACCTTCATTTTGAATTAATTCAGGTTCAATTACTAAACATTCAATAGTAATTTAATTTAAATCAAACAATGAGTGCAAAATATCATCCTTCTCTGCCATGTCTGTTTTTTCTCAGACAAACCCTAAAAAATTCTAGAGTAAATTACATACTGTTATTTGTGCAAACTCCACCGTGCTCTGAGAAATCTAATTTAGCCTTAATGCGAATGTCTGTGATTGCTGATGTTGTATCCACCTTATTCCAACGCCCTATGACGCTTTGCACGAATTATGGGAGTAATTTACGTTAAGCTGTAAACAGTCAGTGATAGACACTATGAATGCAGTAATGCGTTTTATTTTTAAACTGGGTACAATGAGATGACATTATTCCACTCACCCTTCAACCAACAAACAATAAATGGACATTTAAAAGTGTGAAAGCATCAACAAGGTAATTTCAACAGGCCATGAAAAGGTGTGATTCTTTCCACAGCAATAACGGATGAGTTGAACATATGGTATTGGGGTGTAACGGTACACAAAACTCACGGTTCGGTACGTACCTCGGTTTTGAAGTCACGGTTCGGTACAGTTTTCGGTACAGCAGGTGGAGAGAAAACTACACATAAAATTGCTTTTTTTTTGTTATTAAACAGAGGTTTGCTGAACAAATTGTGTTTTTGTCTTTAAATATATTAAATTAAATTAAAACTAAAAGTTTCTTAAGGATAAAAAAATTATCTTTGCTAATGCGATAAACTATGTAGGGAGCCCTAACTTGAAAGAAGCCCAAACTATTAGCCTAAATTCAATTGCTTTTTATTTTTAGATAAAATAATCAACACTCAAATAACAAATTGTATGCAAACCTGTAAGCTGCACCTAAGGCAGTTTTTGCATTAACTTCTAAATGTTTTTACTCCAATTCGTTGTTGAAATATAAACATTTCTACACAGTGGCTGTTATTTTAACATCAGATTTATTTAAACATACATTAAATAGCCTAATCAGGATATCACTAAAGGATTAAGTAAAATAATGAATATATTGGCTAATACAGTGCATATATTAAGCTAAAGAGTTCATTTCTCTAGCGAACTAACAAGCTGTGAACACTGAATGGCTTTTCTGAGGTAAATGCATCATGACATATTGTTGAATAGGACGCTTTCATTGATGTCTTTCCACCGTTGAAACACTGAATGAGCGATTACATGAGATATGACCGTTTCAGTAAGTTGTACTGAATCTTGCAACATACCTTCAGATGTTCTTTCATGTTTATTCTGTAACTAGTATTAAGGAGGAAGAGATGAACACACTCACTTGCGCTCCGCGCTGCCGGTTGAACTGAGGCGCCTGTAAAGTGATCTGTCACCCCACATCAAAGCACGTCAAAATGGCATTTTCTGTTTAAACTTCAATAATTCGTGGACAGAATTTGAAGGATGACACTTTGTTTCTTATCGAAAGTAATAAAACGCAGAGCTTATTGCGGTTATTGGTGGTGAATATTGGTTGCAATGTAATGCTTCGGTACACACGTGCACCGTACCGAAGGCCTGTACCGAAACGGTTCGGTACAAATACGTGTACCGTTACACCCCTATATGGTATAGTGATATATATGCATTATGTAATACGTTGCCTTAATAAAAATGTTCATGAACTTCAGCATTGTGTGATACTATTTCAAAGTGATTTCCATTTTAATAAATTGTATTTACCTGTGAAACAAACCTGGAAAGAGAAGTGAGGCTTTGAGGAGATTCTTTGTGCATTCCAGTGAATTATTAATGGGATGTATTGTAAATTATATAGAAAGAACAGACCACAAATGTGCAGTATATGCTGTCCTTTTTCATACTATTACAGCAGTATGCAAAGAGACAAAATAAAATATTCTGGAGGATAGAAAGCAGCTGCTGAAAAGAGCTCTTGCCATAGATAATTTTGTTATAACATGTTATATTACAATACCAAGCGTTATGTAATTCTCATGATGTCTGAAAATAAAACATGAAAGAAAAATTGACAGTTTATGTTTTTGACCTCCCTGAGCTGTTGTTTGTGCCCCAATCTTATGCACCAAAAGCATGCTTTTGCAGTGTGTTTTTATATTTGAATTAACCAAACTAATAATGTAATAATATGTTGTCAGTGGCCTACAGATGAACTGGCCTGATTAGCTGCTTCAGATGTGTTTGAGTAAGGGTTGAGAATAAACTCTTAAGCACAGTGAGTCTGTAAAACTCTCTCTCTCACTTTCACTCAAACTAACACACACACACACAGAGAGGGAGGGGGGTAGTGGGACTGAGACCCTACGTCTAAGAGAGCTTATCTGTGTGCGTAAGAATGTTTGAAAAATTCACATTTAAACCAAAATATCTGACTTCCTGTTGGTCAGAGCTAATGACTGTAAATGAGAAAGTTGTCCAGTTTAATGAGAACAATAAGTGTACTGAGTTTGGTGACTGTAGGTTAAACAAAACCCCCCACTTTTGTCAAAAGGTGGAGCTGCAGAGCCCCTGCTCCCCGCCCGTTTCTAAGGCTTTGTCCGTATCTACTGTATGAAAATAATTATATGTGTGTCGAGTTTCATCCAATTTGAAGCATGTTAATGGCTTCAAAAACGCCCAAGAATATTATAAAAGTTTGACGTGTTGCCAAGGCAGCTATGTTTGAGATATAACAATTCTTTTCAAAGGTCTACATCTGCCATGTTTTGACTTTATTGTGGTGAAGTTTGAAGCAAATCGGATAAAAATAAGATGGTGATCTCAAAGCATTTTGAAAGTGACATGCTTCCTGCTGCCAGTTGGTGGCAGTATAACTTTGACTCACAATAGTCACATCCATGTGATCGGACTATTACAACCAACACACTCGTGAAGTTTCATAAAGATCAATCAATGTATGCAGAAGTTATAACACATTTCCTGTTTCCCTTTTCTCGCCATAAATTTGTTGACTCGCCAAGGCCAAACCGTTCGAGATATCAAAAATCCGCTGGCAATTTTTCATCATCAATGTCTTGTCTTCATGCTGACCGAGTTTGGTGGTGATCGGAATAATCTCCTAGGAGGAGTATATCAAATTCCAGAGCATGCGTTTTTCAAACAACCCGTAATAACTGACTTCCTGTTGAGGTGCCGTTTAACTTAGAGTACGAAAGTTATTCGGCCCGATGAGGTCTATGCGTGTACCGAGTTTTATACTTGTATGTGTAAGCGTGTTTGATATATAGACCATGTTTTCGGACCCCATTCAAGGGGGCGCTGTCGAGCCCCTCTGCCACGCCCGGGTACCTTTTTTTCTCCGGCTGTAAAGGCCGCGGGTTCTGACCCGTGTGCAAAATTTCAATAGTTTTTGAGTATGTTAAGGGCCCCAAAAACCCCAAAAACGTGGGAAAAAAATAATAAATATAGCTGCGAGCAGCGATGACGGGCCAAAGCCCGGTGGCACCGCCTTCCCTGTGGCTTCAGGGCAACTGTGCATGGCGGGCAATGGGCATTTAAAACAGTTAAGCATAAAAGGACTGTCAAATTCACTCCACATTTACTGCACTACAAGGTAGCGCTATAGAGCCCCTCCTCCCTGCCCGTTTCTAAGGCTTTGCCCATGTCTACTGGCTAACAATACTGATGTGTGTGTGGAGTTTCAAACAATTTGAAGCATGCTAAGAGTCTCAAAAGCATTCAAAACCAATATAAAAGTTTGATGCGTTGCCAAGGCAACTGTGTTTGAGATATCACAATTCTTTTCAAAGGCCTACATCTGACATGTTTTGACATTATTTAAATGAAGTTTGAAGCAAATAGGGTAAATATAAGATGGTGATCTCAAAGAATGCTGAAAGTAACACATTTCCTGCTGCCAGTTGGTGGTGTTATAACTTTGACTCACAATAGTCACATCTATGTGATCAGCCTTGTAGAACGAAGACACAGCCGAAGATTCATCAAAATTAATTAATGTATGCAGAAGTTATAACACTTTGTTTCCCTTTTCTTGCTATTAATTCATTGCCTCGCCACGGCCAAACCATTTGAGATATCCAAAATCCGTTTGCAATTAAACAACTTCAATGTGTTAGCAACAAGTTAAAAAAAGCTTGGTGTAAATTGGATAAACCCTGTAGGAGTAGTAGTATAAAATTCATAGCCTGTTTTTTCAAAAAAATGAACATTCAAACAAAAATAGCCGACTTCCTGTTGGTCAGAGCTAATGAATGTAAAATAGAAAATTGTCCGGCTTGATGAGAACAATATGTGTACCGAGTTTGGTGACTGTAGGAAAAACTAACCCCCCCACTTTTGTCAAAAGGTGGCGCTACTGAGCCCCTCCACCACGCCCATTTCTATGACTTTGTCCATGTCTACTGGTTGACAATATTGATGTGTGTGTCGAGTTTCATGCAATTTGAAGCATGTTAAGAGCCTCAAAAACACTCAAGAATATTATTACAGTTTGACCTGTTGCCATGGCAACAATATTTCAAATATCAAAGATCCTTTCATAGGTCTACATCTGCTGTGTATTGACTTTACACTGATGAAGTTTGAAGCAAATCAGGTAAAAATAAGAGGGTGATCTCAAAGCATTTCAAAAAGTGATACACTTCCTGCTGCCAGTTGGTGGCGCTATAACTTTGACTCACAATAGTCACATCCATGTGATCAGACTACTACAACCAACACACTCGTGAAGTTTCATAAAGATCAATATATGTATGCAGACGTTATAACACATTTCCTGTTTCCTTTTTCTTGCCATAAATTTGTTGCCTCGCCACGGCCAAACCGTTCGAGATATCAAAAATCCGCTGGCAATTTTTAATCATCAATGTCTTGTCTTCATGCTGACTGAGTTTAGTGGCGATCGGATTAATCGTCTAGGAGGAGTATATCAAATTCCAGAGCATGCCTTTTTCAAACAACCCGTAATAACTGACTTCCTGTTGAGGTGGCGTTTAACTTAGAGCAGGAAAGTTGTTCGGCCCGATGAGGTCTATATGTGTACAGAGTTTTATACTTGTATGTGCAAGCGTTTGATATATAGACCATGTTTTCGGACCCCATTTAAGGGGGCGCTATCGAGCCCCCCTGCCACGCCCGGGTACCAGCTTCTGCCCGGCCCTGTTGGCCGCGGATTCCAATGTGTGTGCAAATTTTCAAGAGTTTTCGAGCGTGGTAAGGGCCCCAAAAATGCCCGAATAGTCGGGAAAAAAATAATAATAAATATAGCTGCGAGCAGCGATGACGGGCCAAAGCCCGGTGGCACCGCCACCCTGGTTGCTTCAAGTCAGCTGTGCACGGCGGGCAATGTGCATTTAAAACAATTAAACATAAAAGGACTATGTCAATTTCAAACCACATTCACTGCAGTGGCTGATGCTCCTATGATGACAAACCACAAAATGCCACATGCATGAGATCGTTTAAATTGAGATGACTTTCATGTCACAGAATGTTATAAGTCTATTTCAAATGAGTGCAGAATATCATCATAATCTGAAATGTCTGGGTTTTTTCTCATTGCGAGTTCAGGCTGCATGATTTTAGCCCCGACTTTAGCAAGGACAGTGACCAGACTATTTTGAAAATCAAGCAGTCTGAAGTTGGCTTCAGACAACCCCTATAAAAATTCTAGACCAAATTATATACTGTTATTTGTGCAAACTCCACAATGCTCTGAAATAACTAATCCAGCCATAATGTGAATGAGGATTATACAACATCAGCAATCACAGACACTCTTCTATTCAAGTGTTTTTTGACCTCCATGAGCTGTTGTTTGTGCACCAATCTTATGCACCAAAAGCATGCATTCATTTAATTTTAATATGTGTGGTATAAGATAAAAAATAAAATGGAAAAATAATAAATAATAAATAGAGCCAAATCACAGAACCTGCAAAGACAATTTTGATGTCAGTCTCAGGTATTAATAAGGTTCATATCTTGAATTTTCTGCTCACTTATGCAAGTTTATTTTAAACAGCCACTTTCATAATCATGTGAAATTTTACTGAAACAGGGTTTTTTAATAAATTTGAATTATATGAGTAAATAAATAATTCAAAAATTCTCATTGTAATTGTTAAAAATAAATAACTCAATATTTAGAAAAAAATAAGACTGTAAAGCACACATATGAATACACAGAGAGAGAAAAAGATATATGTAGACAGTGTGACACAGACATATACCCACACACAGACACCCCCACACACACACACACACACACACGCCCGAATGAGAAGATCATTTTAAACAAACAAACAAAACAAAAAAAATCTTAATTATGACAAAGTAGTCTTTAATAATTTTTTAAATATACCTGCACAAACAGTATAATTAAAACAAATTATTTGTTCTATATATATCAAAATGATTATATATGTTTGACTTATCCAACCCTGTTTTAAAAATAGGTATATGCTGCCCTCTATTTGTTACTCTTTGTATTACATTAATTATATTTGATTGAAAAATGGATTAATCTGCCTATTTTTAATTACACATGCTTTTTGAATTGGAAGAAAATTAATAAAATGTGTTTATTTCAAACATCTATATTATTCTATATATAAATTAATTGTGTATAGTGTTTTTCTTAATAGAGAATATGAGTCATTCCGTTTACCTTTTTTACATTACTTCAATCTATTACCATGGCGCACGGTTCGAGATATCCATTATCCGTTTTCAATTTAACATCTTCAATGTCTTAGCAACATGTAAAAAATGTTTGGTCTGAATGGAATAAACTCACTAGAAGTAGTAGTTTAAAATTCAGAGCCTGTTTAGTCAAAAAAATCCACATTCAAACCAAAATAGCAGACTTCCTGTTGGTCGGAGCTAATGACTGTAAATTAGAAAATTATCCGGCTTAATGAGAACAATAAGTGTACCGAGTTTGGTGACTGTAGGTTAATCTGAAATGTCTGGGTTTTTTCTCATTGCGAGTTCAGGCTGCATGATTTTAGCCCCGACTTTAGCTCGCAGACAGGTTTTGTGAAATCGCAGACAAATGCCCGAAATCACAGGCAAATCAGTGCTCTGTTATGCGAGTGCTCTGTCACAGTCTCTCCAACCATTTCCTCCTCCATATTCTTCTTTTATTTTTCTTGTTTTCGATGCAAATCAGCACACAGGCCATTCGTATTGCAAGCTTCTTGCAGGTTACCGTTTTTAATAATAAACCCAGTCTCACTTGAGAACTCCGGTCTTGCATACGTGATATTGTGTTGTTTCCTTGTCACATCTCCCGTGTGTTTGGTTGTGAAACGTAGTTTGAGTGCCAGACAGATGTGTCGGCGATTCTTCCTATTCTAAATTCATGCAGTGTGAAACCTTCTGTCGCCGATCCATCATGCATTTTGAACACAACAGCGACTGAATTGAAAGCGAAAGTAATGCAGTGTGAAAAGGACAGTGACCAGACTAGTTTGAAAATCATGCAGTCTGAAGTCGGCTTCAGACAACCCCTATAAAAATTCTAGACCAAATTATATACTGTTATTTGTGCAAACTCCACAATGCTCTGAAATAACTAATCCAGCCATAATGTGAATGTCTGTGATTGCTGATGTTGTATAATCCTCACTCTTCTATTCATGTGTTTTTTGACCTCCATGAGCTGTTGTTTGTGCACCAATCTTATGCACCAAAAGCATGCATTCATTTAATTTTAATATGTGTGGTATAAGATAAAAAATAAAATGGAAAAATAATAAATAATAAATAGAGCCAAATCACAGAACCTGCAAAGACAATTTTAATGTCAGTCTCAGGTATTAATAAGGTTCATATCTTGAATTTTCTGCTCACTTATGCAAGTTTATTTTAAACAGCCACTTTCATAATCATGTGAAATTTTACTGAAACATGTTTTTTTTAATAAATTTGAATTATATCAGTAAATAAATAATTCAAAAATTCTAATTGTAATTGTTAAAAATAAATAACTCAATATTTAGAAAAAAATAAGACTGTAAAGCACACATTGCACAATGCATACACAGAGAGAGAAAAAGATATATATAGACAGTGTGACACAGACATAGACCCACACACAGAAACCCCCCCCCCCCCCACCCCCACCCACACCCACACACACACACACACACACCTGAATGAGCCTGAGGTAATATGGGGGAGGACAGAGAGAGAGAGAGGGAGAGAGACTGAGACAGACTGAGAAGATCATTTTAAACAAACAAACAAAACAAAAAAAGTCTTAATTATGACAAAGTAGTCTGATAATTTTTTAAATATACCTGCACAAACAGTATAATTAAAACAAATTATTTGTTCTATATATATCAAAATGATTATATATGTTTGACTTATCCAACCCTGTTTTAAAAATAGGTATATGCTGCCCTCTAGTTGTTACTCTATGTATGACATTAATTATATTTGATTGAAAAATGGATTAATCTGCCTATTTTTAATTACACATGCTTTTTGAATTGGAAGAAAATGAATAAAATGTGTTTATTTCAAACATCTATATTATTCTATATATAAATTAATTGTGATTTTTACATTACTTCAATCTATTACCATGGCAAGACGGTTCGAGATATCCATTATCCGTTTTCAATTTAACATCTTTAATGTCTTAGCAATATGTAAAAAATGTTTGGTCTGAATGGAATAAACTCCCTAGAAGTAGTAGTTTAAAATTCAGAGCCTGTTTAGTCAAAAAATCCACATTCAAACCAAAATAGCAGACTTCCTGTTGGTCGGAGCTAATGACTGTAAATTAGAAAAGTATCCGGCTTAATGAGAACAATAATTGTACAGAGTTTGGTGACTGTAGGTTAAACTAACCCCCACTTTTGTCAAAAGGTGGCGCTATAGAGGCCCTGCTCCCCGCCCATTTCTACGGTTTTGCCCATGTCTGCTGGTTGATATCTCTGATGTGTGCATTGAGTTTCATGCAATTTGAAGCATGTTAAGAGTCTCAAAAGCTTCCAAAACTAATATTAAAGTTTGATGTGTTGCCATGGCAACAGTGTTTGTGATATCACTATTCTTTTCAAAGGTCTACATTCACCATGTCTTGAAATTATTCTGGTGAAGTTTGAAGCAAATCGGATAAAAATAAGATGGTGATCTCAAAGCATTTTGAAAGTGACACACTTCTTGCTATCAGTTGGTGGCGCTATAACTTTGACTCACAATAGTCACATCCATGTGATCGGACTACTACAACCAACACACTCGTGAAGTTTCATAAAGATCAATCAATGTATGCAGACGTTATAACACATTTCCTGTTTCCTTTTTCTCGCCATAAATTTGTTGCCTCGCCACGGCCAAACCGTTTGAGGTATCCAAAATCCGTTTGCAATTAAACAACTTCAATGTGTTAGCAACAAGTTAAAAAAAGCTTGGTGTAAATTGGATAAACCCTGTAGGAGTAGTAGTATAAAATTCATAGCCTGTTTTTTCTAAAAATTAACATTCAAACAAAAATAGCTGACTTCCTGTTGGTCGGAGCTAATGAATGTAAATTAGAAAATTGTCCGGCTTGATGAGAACAATACGTGTACCGAGTTTGGTGACTGTAGGAAAAACTAACCCCCCCACTTTTGACAAAAGGTGGCGCTACTGAGCCCCTTCACCACGCCCATTTCTATGGCTTTGTCCATGTCTACTGGTTGACAATATTGATGTGTGTGTCGAGTTTCATGCAATTTGAAGCATGTTAAGAGCCTCAAAAACACTCAAGAATATTATTACAGTTTGACCTGTTGCCATGGCAACAATATTTCAAATATCAAAAATCCTGTCATAGGTCTACATCTGCTGTGTATTGACATTACACTGATGAAGTTTGAAGCAAATCAGGTAAAAATAAGAGGGTGATCTCAAAACATTTCAAAAAGTGATACACTTCCTGCTGCCAGTTGGTGGCGCTATAACTTTGACTCACAATAGTCACATCCATGTGATCAGACTCCTATAACGAACACACTCGTGAAGTTTCATAAAGATCAATATATGTATTAAGACGTTATAACACATTTCCTGTTTCCTTTTTCTCGCCATAAATTCGTTGCCTCGCCACGGCCAAACCGTTCGAGATATCAAAAATCCCCTGGCAATTTTTAATCATCAGTGTCTTGACTTCATGCTGACCGAGTTTGGTGGCGATCGGATTAATCGTCTAGGAGGAGTATATCAAATTCCAGAGCATGCGTTTTTCAAACAACCCTTAATAGCTGACTTCCTGTTGGCGTGGCGTTTAACTTAGAGCGCGAAAGTTGTTCGGCCCGATGAGGTCTATATGTGTACCGAGTTTCATACTAATACGTGCAAGCGTGTTTAATATATGGACCAAATTTTCAGACTTTTTTCAAGGGGGCGCTGTCGAGCCCCTGCCACGCCCGGGTACCAGCCTCTCCGGCGTCCTAAGGGCCGCGTATTCCAATGTGTTTGCCAATTTTCAATATTTTTTGAGCATGTTAAGGCCCCCAAAAAGCCCCGGAATACTAAAAAAAAAAAAAAAAAAAATAATAAATATAGCTGCGAGCAGCGATGGCGGGCCCAAGCCCGGTGGCACCGCCACCCCGGTGGCTTCAGGGCAACTGTGCACAGCGGGCAATAGGCACTTAAAACGGTTAAACATCAAAGGGCTATGTCAAATTCACTCCACATTTACTGCACTACAAGGTGCCGTTATAGAGCCCCTCCTCCCTGCCCATTTTCAAAGGATTACATGTGCCAAGTTTTAACATTATTCTGATGAATTTTGAAGCAAATCAGGTAAAAATAAGAGGGTGATCTCAATGTATGCTGAAAGTGACACATTTTCTGCTTCCAGTTGGTGGCGCTATGACTTTGAATCACAATAGTCAAATCCATGTGATCAGCCTTGTACAACGAAGACTAAGCCAAAGTTTCATCAAAATCAATTAATGTATGCAAAAGTTATAACACTTTGTTTCCCTTTTCTTGCCATAAATTCGTTGCCTCGCCACGACCAAACCGTTTGAGATATCCAAAATCCGTTTGCAATTAAACAACTTCAATGTGTTAGCAACAAGTTAAAAAAAGCTTGGTGTAAATTGGATAAACCCTGTAGGAGTAGTAGTATAAAATTCATAGCCTGTTTTTTCAAAAAATTAACATTCAAACCAAAATAGCTGACTTCCTGTTGGTCGGAGCTAATGAATGTAAATTAGAAAATTGTCCGGCTTGATGAGAATAATATGTGTACCGAGTTTGGTGACTGTAGGAAAAACTAACCCCCACTTTTGTCAAAAGGTGGCGCTACTGAGCCCCTCCACCACGCCCATTTCTATGGCTTTGTCCATGTCTACTGGTTGACAATATTGATGTGTGTGTCGAGTTTCATGCAATTTGAAGCATGTTAAGAGCCTCAAAAACACTCAAGAATATTATTACAGTTTGACCTGTTGCCATGGCAACAACATTTCAAATATCAAAAATCCTGTCATAGGTCTACATCTGCTGTGTATTGACATTACACTGATGCAGTTTGAAGCAAATCAGGTAAAAATAAGAGGGTGATCTCAAAGCATTTTAAAAGTGATACACTTCTTGCTGCCATTTGGTGGCGCTATAACTTTGACTCACAATAGTTACATCCATGTGATCAGACTACTACAACCAACACACTCCTGAAGTTTCATAAACATCAATCAATGTATGCAGAAGTTATAACACATTTCCTGTTTCCCTTTTCTCGCCATAAATTCGTTGCCTCGCCACGGCCAAACCGTTTGAGATATCCAAAATCCGTTTGCAATTAAACAACTTCAATGTGTTCGCAACAAGTTAAAAAAAGCTTGGTGTAAATTGGATAAACCCTGTAGGAGTAGTAGTATAAAATTCATAGCCTGTTTTTTCAAAAAATTAACATTCAAACCAAAATAGCTGACTTCCTGTTGGTCGGAGCTAATGAATGTAAATTAGAAAATTGTCCGGCTTGATGAGAATAATATGTGTACCGAGTTTGGTGACTGTAGGAAAAACTAACCCCCCACTTTTGTCAAAAGGTGGCGCTACTGAGCCCCTCCACCACGCCCATTTCTATGGCTTTGTCCATGTCTACTGGTTGACAATATTGATGTGTGTGTCGAGTTTCATGCAATTTGAAGCATGTTAAGAGCCTCAAAAACACTCAAGAATATTATTACAGTTT